>NW_027506488.1:0-80000 GCF_021521415.1 Bidens hawaiensis
AAAATTTCAAGATTCGAGACTAAACGGATATTTATTTGTGCTAAATGGAACTTAAAAACAAACTTTTAAAGCTTAAAACGTGTAAACCGGCAAAGTTCGCCTAAGCGAGCTGACTGGTGTATAAAAACCTTAAAAATGGACTATTTTCATGAAACTAAGTTACTTAAGTAAAAATAAATCATCCGAAAATAATTCGGATGATTTGGGTAATTTTACCCGATTTAGTCGTTTCCGGTATATTAAAGACGGAAACGGGCCCCGCGGCCAAACGGGGTGTCTAAACCGAGCTCTAATTTCACCACTTTAATTAAAATATCAATAACAACTATTTTCGGGTCGTATGTGGCCAAACTCATCTTTTGAAAACATTAAGACGAATAACCGTGCTAGGCACGCAAAACGAGAAAACAAACTAATGGTAGTTTTGACTAAAGAACTCTAAGTGATCACAATCTAAGTCCTGAGAAGTGTATCGGGGTTAACATTGTCCCCGGATCGCGTACGGTACTGGGTTAACAGTATCCCCGGACGTACCTGTTAACACGAATTTAAGTTATATTAATAGAAATTGTGTAGTAACGACTTAGGGATCGTATTACAGATCCGGACAGGTAGCCGTGCACGGTATTACACCTCTGCTCACCAAAAAGGTGAGTTTTCACGAGCCCCTTTTTATTGAACTGTTTTAAATATTTTCCCGGGGCGGAAAGCATGTTTTTTATCAAAGTGTTTAAGTACATGCCGATCGCATGGAAATGAATGTATTTATATAATGTTTATTGTACGGGAATCGTACGGTAATGTATTGAGATGGTAATTGTCTGAGTTGCTAATATTGTAAGGCCCGAAACAGTGTTCTGGGTTAACAGTGTCCCCAGAGGTTATTAAATGTATTTCTGGGTTAATAGTGTCCCCAGAGGCTATTAAATGTATTTCTGGGTTAACAGTGTCCCCAGAGGTTATTAAATGTATTTCTGGGTTAACAGTGTCCCCAGAGGTTATTAAATATGTTTCTGGGTTAACAGTGTCCCCAGAGGTTATTAAATGTGTTTCTGGGTTAACAGTGTCCCCAGAGGTTATTAAATGTGTTTCTGGGTTAACAGAGTTTTCACTTGTAGGCTTAGCATAATACCATCATTAATTTATGATTATTAAAATGATTTGTCATGGTTTATTTAAATTAGTGAAACTCACAAACTATTCGTAGTTGACCCGTTTTCTTTACATGCTTTCTAGGTACACCCAAATTGGAATGAGTGATACGTGCTTGATGATGTGTGCTATTTTGTGGAAGCTTAAGGGTCTATATTTTGTTTTAAACATGTTTATGTACTATTGGTAAAAGTTATGTGACAAACGCCTAGTCGGTAATGAAACTCGGAACAATGTAATACGTTTAAATTATTGTAGTGGTGTTTTCTTTATAAACAATGCTGTTGATATCAGATGTGTCTGTTGCATCCCGTGTACGTTTCCGCTGCGGTTACGGGGTGTTACAGAACTTGGTATCAGAGCCATTGGTTATAAAGAATTAGGATGAATTTAAAAGATACCTAAAATATAACCAGTAGCTCAAGTGTTATAGGATCTGAATATCAACTAATAATTTATTGTGACGAGGTCTGGATGAACTTGGATGGACAAGTGAGTTATTATGGTCCGGAACATAATAACAGACTTGTCCGCACGAGGGAATTCAGGGGAAGTCACGGGGGACTTTAATAGGTAAAATTGGCAACATATGTGCAAAAATATGATAATATTGTGTGTGGTCAAGTTGTATAAGTAAGTGTATATTAATTTGATTATGATTTACACTATGGAAAGAACTATATGTTTGTTAACTTGTGTGCAGGTTAGAATGTCAAGAACACCTAGTGCATCGATGGAGGAGGACCCGGAGGAAGCCAACTCCGGGAACTCTGGGAGCCTCCCCGTATCATCCAGCTCTGAGCCTAGCGAGGCTAGTGTTAGGAGCTCTAGCCAGTCCTCCCCTGCCAGGATTGCTAGATCTCCTACCCCACCCGCACCACAGGCCGTCCCTATCCCTCCTGGATTCGGACCCCGCCTCACGGCGCGGATCTGTGTTCCTCAGGTCCCACCTACCTCGCCCCCACCCAGACCTGCTACCCGCAGGGGCGAGTCCTCCCGCTCCCAGCCCGAGCCTGTGACTCCACCTGTGTGGGGTCTCCCTAGGCAGGAGAGGGACGCGGCGGCGTGGCTACGAGTGCTCACCGAACAGGTGAATGAGCACTCCGCCGCCTTGACGGTGGGGGTACAGAGGCGGATGTACCTAGGGGATTGCATACTGGACCACCAGTATGCGATTTCGCAGCTGAAGAGGGAGTGCTCATACTCCCAGTGGATGATCGGCCGGATGGAGACGCGGATCCGGGTTATGCTGGCTGTGATGGTGGAGTTGGTGGCGGTGTTGGTGGGTTTGGTATACCACCGTGTTTAGTTGTGTTAGGATGGGAGTAGACAGGAACCGCTTTTTGATACTTTGTGTAAGCAGTTAGTGGTGATGCTAACATAGAGTGAATCTTGGGTAGTATAATACAACCACTGGCCCTTAGGGGGGTCTCTTTTGGGGTATATCGTTATAGATACTTTTGGGTATCATTCAAGCACTGACCCGTTGTGGGTTATGTCGAGATGATGCCGACATAGGCCCTATGTAGGAAAACTTAACTTATGTAATGATGATAGGAAAAGTATGTGAACTGACAGGGATGTAATATGTACTAATGTTTGTTAATGAATGGAATGTTTGTTGTGTTTTATGATTGGAACTTGTATTAATTATATATATTTTCTTGATGTTATGTAGATTGGCACCAAAACGTTCAGCCCAATTGTCGGAAGTGGACGTGAGTCGTTTGATTGCTCAACAGTTAGAGGCGGCGATACCGGATATAGTATCGCGCATCGCCGCCAGTATTAACAATTCGGCCAATCCAACCCCTCCGAGCAATCAAACGACCACCAATAATGACGGGGAACAAAATGTTAATCCTCCACAGAATGATAACACGATTCCGAGTAATGACGCACCGCCTAGGGTGGTCGTTACATACAGTAATGGCCCTATACCTACGGTAGAGACGAACCGTACTGAACCGATTCGTGCATCCAGGGGATGTTCGATCAAAGACTTTATGTTGTGCAAACCTCTAGAGTTTAGCGGGTCTGAAGACCAAATGGGTTGGTTAAGTGGATGGAGAAAATAGAATCCGTTGTGAATATCAGCAACTGCCCCGAGGATTGTGTTGTTAAGTATGCTACCTGCACATTCACGGACCATGCCTTGACATGGTGGAACACGATAGTGCAGACCCGGGGTCAGGCGGCGACAAACCGCATGACCTGGACAGAGCTCAAGGCTCTTGTACTGGAACATTTCTGCCCGAAAAACGAATTGCAAAAATTAGAAAATGAATTGTGGAACCTGGAGATGCAGGGGGCAGACCATTTGGGCTATATGAACCGGTTTAATGAGTTTTCGCGATTGGTACCATGGTTGGTCACCCCAAAGTCGAAGAGGGTTGAGCGTTATATTTGGGGGCTAACTCCAGTTGTAAGGAGTATAGTCAATTTTGGGGGACACCAGACGTATGAGGGTGCGGTGACGCAAGCTGGTATCGTCACGTATGATTTCGTAAGGAGCGGGTCACTGAAGGTGGCGGGAGAGTCCGCTGGGGGAAAGCGGGGTACACATGACCATAGGATCCAGGAGAAGCAGCAAGGTAAACGTGCTAGGCCCATTGCCCAGAACTACGCCATGACTAGTTCAGGCGGAAGGCAAGAACCGCAGAAGGGAACGTTTCCTAAGTGTGGGAAATGCGGTTACCACCATGGTGGCATGTGCAAAGAAGTGGTGTGCCACCGGTGCGGCAGGATTGGGCACTACGCACCGAGTTGTAGGACAAACCTGAACAACTTGAACCGGCAACCGCAACCTATCCGTGCGCAGCCATTTAGGACCCAATCAGCCCGACAACAAAACCCGCAAGGAAACCAAATGGTGACCACCAGCCGTGCTTGCTATGAATGCGGCAGCACGGATCACTTCAAAAGAAACTGTCCGAAGCTGAACCAGGGAGGAAATGGGCGGCAAACCGCGGGTCAGGCATCGTCGTCCAATCCGGCGCGAGGCCGAGCATTCGTGATGGGGGCGAACGAAGCACGCCAGGACCCCAGTGTAGTGACAGGTACATTCCTCGTCTCTGATCATTACGCTTCTGTATTACTTGATACAGGCGCCGATAGGAGTTTTGTTTCCGTTAAATTCCTGTCGATAACAAACCTTCCAATTGGTGAAACCATAGAGCCTTACACCGTAGAAGTCGCTAACGGTAAAACCATGATAGTTAATCAGATAGTTCGGAATTGCCCCTTTCTTCTGAACGAACAATCCTTTCTGATTGACTTGTTACCGGTAGAATTGGGTAGTTTTGACGTGATAGTGGGAATGGATTGGTTAGCACGTAACAAGGTAGAAATAAACTGTGAAAAGAAAATCGTCAAGATCCGGGTGTCGGATGACGAAGAGGTATTAGTGCAGGGTGAGAAGTCGGGCAATATGATACCGTTTATATCCCACCTCAAGGTGTTAAAATATATACGCCAGGGATGCGTGGCGTATCTAGCGAGCTTGACGGCCACGGATCCTGAGGAAAAACGGGTGGACGATATCCCAGTGGTACGTGAATTTCCACAAGTTTTCCCAGAGGAACTTCCTGGATTACCGCCAACCCGACAGGTCGAATTCAGGATCGATTTATTGCCTCAAGCTGGCCCTGTTGCTAAGGCGCCCTACCGACTTGCACCATCCGAGATGCAAGAATTATCCAACCAGTTGCAAGAATTGTTGGATAAAGGATTTATACGTCCCAGTTATTCCCCGTGGGGTGCACCTGTACTATTCGTGAAAAAGAAGGACGGGAGCCTTAGAATGTGCATTGATTACAGGGAGTTGAACAAGTTGACAATCAAAAATAGGTATCCTCTCCCCCGAATCGATGATCTGTTCGACCAACTATAAGGTGCGAGCTACTTCTCAAAAATAGATCTTAGATCGGGATACCATCAGGTTAGAATTCAGGAGGAGGATATCCCAAAAACCGCATTCCGGACTCGCTACGGCCATTACGAATTCTTAGTTATGCCTTTTGGACTAACAAATGCGCCAGCAGTGTTCATGGATCTCATGAATCGAGTCTGTAAGCCCTACCTCGATAAATTCGTCATCGTGTTTATTGACGATATTTTGATATACTCGAAGAGTAAAGGAGAGCACGAGCAACACTTAAGATTAATTTTAGAGCTTCTAAATCAGGAGAAGTTGTATGCAAAATTCTCCAAGTGTAACTTCTGGTTACAAGAAGTGCAATTCCTTGGTCACGTCATAAACCATCAAGGAATACACGTTGATCCAAGTAAGGTTGAAGCAGTTAAGAATTGGCAAGCGCCTAAATCGCCAAAGGAAATCCGTCAATTCTTAGGCTTAGCTGGATATTATCGTCGATTTATAGAGAACTTTTCCAGCATTGCCCAACCTTTAACCCTTTTGACCCAAAAGGATCGAAAGTATGAATGGGGTGAAGAGCGGGAAACGGCGTTTCAAACGCTAAAACAAATATTGTGCCAAGCGCCAATCTTAAGTCTCCCCGACGGAGACGATGGTTTTGTCGTGTATTGTGACGCATCCCGGAGAGGGTTAGGATGCGTGTTGATGCAAAATTATAAAGTTATAGCCTATGCTTCTCGACAGTTAAAAGTACACGAGAAAAACTACACCACTCATGACTTAGAACTGGGAGCAGTTATCTTTGCACTTAAAATCTGGAGACATTATCTCTACGGTACAAAGTGCACCATCTTCACCGATCATAAAAGTTTGCAACACATATTCGATCAGAAAGAGCTGAATATGAGGCAACGAAGATGGGTCGAGTTATTAAGCGACTATGACTGTGACATCCGTTATCACCCCGGCAAAGCTAACGTCGTAGCAGATGCCTTGAGTAGGAAGGATCGGGTTAAACCATTGCGAGTGCGAGCGTTGGGGATGATAGTCCAGTCGAACCTTTCGGATTTAATTCGAGTCGCTCAACGCGAGGCGTTGAAAGAGGAGCAAATGGAAAAAGAAGGACTTTACGGTAACGAGAAGAATTTCGAACAGTGTATGGACGAAATTCTCTATTTCAAAAATCGGATTTTGATCCCGACCCTCCATGACCTTCGTGAATTAATCATGGACGAAGCGCATAAATCAAAATATTCCATACATCCGGGATCGGATAAGATGTACAAGGATGTGAAGGAGTTCTACTGGTGGCCGGGTATGAAAAAGGATATAGCCACATACGTCGGCAAGTGTACGACGTGTGCGAGGGTTAAGGCGGAGCACCAGAAACCCTCGGGAATGTTACAACAACCGGAAATTCCTGAATGGAAGTGGGAGCAGATCACGATGGATTTTGTGACACATCTCCCCAAGACGTCCCGAGGACATGATGCAATTTGGGTAGTCGTGGATCGATTAACCAAATCGGCACATTTTATTCCGATTAGAAATAATTATAACACCGAGAGACTTGCGCAGATTTATATAAATGAAATTGTGTCTCGTCATGGGATACCCATCTCAATCATCTCCGATCGGGATAGCCATTTCACCTCCAAGCTTTGGCAAGCTGTGCAAGAAGCGTTGGGAACGCGTATTAATCTAAGCACAGCTTACCACCCTCAGACCGACGGTCAGTCTGAGAGGACCATTCAAACCCTGGAGGATTTGCTTCGTGCATGCGTACTGGATTTTAAGGGAAATTGGGATCAACATCTCCCGCTCGTTGAATTTTCCTATAATAACAGTTACCATAGCAGTATAAAGGCAGCACTTTACGAAGCATTGTATGGACGGAAGTGCCGATCACCACTCTGCTGGACTGAAGTGGGCGACACACAGGTTATTAGATCAGACCTGGTCCAAGAAACGACCAGCAAAATACTTGAAATTAAGAACAATCTGAAGGCCGCACGGGATCGGCAGAAGAGTTATGCCGATACCCGTAGTAAACCGTTATCATTTGAGAAAGGTGATAAAGTGTATTTGAAAGTATCACCTTGGAAAGGAGTAGTCAGATTTGGAAAGGCGGGGAAGTTAGCCCCTAGATACATTGGACCATTCGACATTACTGCAAAAATCGGTCCTGTAGCATACCGATTAGAACTGCCTGATGAACTGAGTGCAGTTCACAACGTGTTTCACGTGTCGAACTTGAAAAGGTGTCTGTCGGATGAGACATCGGTATTACCTTTAGAGGGTGTCCAAATAAATGATAAGCTCAACATCGTAGAGGAGCCCATAGAAATAGTAGACGGGAAAATCAAACAACTTAGACACAATAAGATCTCGTTGGTCAAAGTTAGATGGAACTCGCAACGAGGCCCAGAATATACATGGGAACGAAAGGACGAATTTCGGAAGAAATACCCCCACCTATTTCCTCAAAAGGAAGTAGTTGACGCGTAAAATTTCGAGGACGAAATTTTTATAACCGAGGGAGAATGTAACGATTCCGGCAAATTCAGGTATACCCTAGCCGGAATATACTACTTACGTGTTATTTAATACCGAATATATGAATTATAATGTGTTTATACGAGTATATAAGATTCACAGTACGAATTATACTCGAATGTATAGCTAGTCGTATTGGAATTATGATTAACCGATGAACGGTTATCGAAACCCGAACGAATCGGGGATTACATTATAGACGAAATATATGATGTTTAGTAAGGTTTACGAAGTATTAAGGCTACGGGATAAGTGAATTATAGCACAGAAAAAGGATTTCGATTTATTGGTACGTCGGTACGATAAACGAAACCTTTAACATCAAACCAAGCAAGAGACGATCGATCAAGCCGAAAAAGATGCACAATTACCGACAATATGATGTGTTAAGTCAATAAATGTCATGGTTTAAGTTTTTAAAGTTTTTAAATCGGTTTTATATAAATTTAAATTTTAAGCCGAAAAATGACCGTTTTAGCCTCGTTTTAAGCCGAATTAAGTGTTTAACCGAAAAACGAACTGAACCAGATTATCCACAACGTTATCCGGATTACACAATCCAAATGTGTGGCCAAGGTTTGAGATGTGGGCCCCCCCACACCATACATGGACCGATCGGTCCATGTGGTGCACACACACAATCCATTTTCTTTTTTCTAACACCCCAACTCCAAAATCCTCTCAACACTCTTCAACATTCATCCAAATCCTTGATTTTTAACAAGAATCATAAGGTAAAAACATGGTTTTAATGGTTGATTCATAGTTTTGATTCCATGATCTTAAGTTGTTTGCAAGAGAATGAAGTTTCAAGTGAAAAATGGGTGAAAACCCGAGATGAAACCGATTCTTGCGTGATCAAGTGATGTATACAAGTTATACAAGGGATCTTGGTCCAAGAAAGGATTTAAAAGAGTCAAAAACGAATTTTTACGGTTAAAATCTTTGTTTTGATGTCTTAACCGAAACCATGAAAGAAATGGCTTGATTGTGGGTATAACTTGCTTGGTGTTGTGTTTTTGTGCTTGTAGGTGTTGTATCTAGTTGCTAGCAAAGGCTAGAAAGCAAGATCTTTGCGATCTAAAGCTAGAAACACAAGGTAGTTCGGTTTTTCGTATGATTTGTAAGATTTGGACAGATTGTGGTAGACTTAGAGTTGAGTCATGAAATTTCACAGAGATGATCTACACATGAAAATATGAGATCTGTGAAATTTTGGTAATTTTTGGATAAAGGAAGAATATTTGGTGAATTTAATGCTCGGTTTTGGCTAAAAATGGTGAAAAATAGCTAAACATCTTGAAAAATTCTGGAAAATTTAGATAAGCTTTTTATAACATATAAAAGTCACACACAAAATTTCAGGTCCATTGGAGAAGTCTAAGTAGGCTTTTCGGTAAAACGAGTTCTAGGGTTTTCTAGCTCGGTTTTGGTGAAAATGGCATGAAAAATGAGTTTTTGGTTCTGTAAAAATTACTGGGAACTATATGGATGGCAGGAGTCATCTCAGAAAAATTTGGGATTTTTCTAAAGTCATTTGGTATTTTCGGCATATTTGGTGTTTAAATGACGTTTAAAAATAGATAAATAAATGTTAAATATAAAAATTAATTCTGGAAATATTTTTATAAAATTCCTTACTGTCAAAAACTGATTTGTGCAAAATTTCAAGATCCGAGACTAAACGGATATTTATTTGTGCTAAATGGAACTTAAAAACAAACTTTTAAAGCTTAAAACGTGTAAACCGGCAAAGTTCGCCTAAGCGAGCTGACTGGTGTATAAAAACCTTAAAAATGGACTATTTTCATGAAACTAAGTTAGTTAAGTAAAAATAAATCATCCGAAAATAATTCGGATGATTTGGGTAATTTTACCCGATTTAGTCGTTTCCGGTATATTAAAGACGGAAACGGGCCCCGCGGCCAAACGGGGTGTCTAAACCGAGCTCTAATTTCACCACTTTAATTAAAATATCAATAACAACTATTTTCGGGTCGTATGTGGCCAAACTCATCTTTTGAAAACATAAAGACGAATAACCGTGCTAGGCACGCAAAACGAGAAAACAAACTAATGGTAGTTTTGACTAAAGAACTCTAAGTGATATCACAATCTAAGTCCTGAGAAGTGTATCGGGGTTAACATTGTCCCCGGATCGCGTACGGTACTGGGTTAACAGTGTCCCCGGACGTACCTGTTAACACGAATTTAAGTTATATTAATAGAAATTGTGTAGTAACGACTTAGGGATCGTATTACAGATCCGGACAGGTAGCCGTGCACGGTATTACACCTCTGCTCACCAAAAAGGTGAGTTTTCACGAGCCCCTTTTTATTGAACTGTTCTAAATATTTTCCCGGGGCGGAAAGCATGTTTTTTATCAAAGTGTTTAAGTACATGCCGATCGCATGGAAATGAATGTATTTATATAATGTTTATTGTACGGGAATCGTACGGTAATGTATTGAGATGGTAATTGTCAGAGTTGCTAATATTGTAAGGCCCGAAACAGTGTTCTGGGTTAACAGTGTCCCCAGAGGTTATTAAATGTATTTCTGGGTTAACAGTGTCCCTAGAGGCTATTAAATGTATTTCTGGGTTAACAGTGTCCCCAGAGGTTATTAAATGTATTTCTGGGTTAACAGTGTCCCCAGAGGTTATTAAATGTGTTTCTGGGTTAACAGTGTCCCCAGAGGTTATTAAATATGTTTCTGGGTTAACAGTGTCCCCAGAGGTTATTAAATGTGTTTCTGGGTTAACAGAGTTTTCACTTGTAGGCTCAGCATAATACCATCATTAATTTATGATTATTAAAATGATTTATCATGGTTTATTTAAATTAGTGAAACTCACCAACTATTCGTAGTTGACCCGTTTTCTTTACATGCTTTCTAGGTACACCCAAATTGGAATGAGTGATACGTGCTTGATGATGTGTGCTATTTTGTGGAAGCTTAAGGGTCTATGTTTTGTTTTAAACATGTTAACGTACTATTGGTAAAACTTATGTGATAACGCCTAGTCGGTAATGAAACTCGGAACAATGTAATACGTTTAAATTATTGTAGTGGTGTTTTCTTTATAAACAATGCTGTTGATATCAGATGTGTCTGTTGCATCCCGTGTACGTTTCCGCTGCGGTTACAGGGTGTTACACCGATGATCTTGATGACATGGACCTGAAGTGGCAAGCAGATATGTTGGCATTAAGAAGAAAAAGGTTGTATAATAGAACAAAATGATCCACATCCTCTGGTCCTAATGAAAGAATAGGTTTTGATAAGTCCAAGGCAATTTGATACAACTGTCAACAAACAGGACACTTTGCAAGAGAATGCAATTTTCCTAGGCATTATCAGAACAAAAACTTCAACAACAACAAAAACAACCCTTAAAGAAACCAATACCCCCAACAAAGGAAAAATCAGAACAATTTTCAATAATAGAACAACCAGAACAGTCAGCAAATTATTCCTCAACAATATCAACAACCACATAACAACCAAAACATGGATCAAGCCCTACCTAATCACAACAGAAATAATCAAAATTAAAAAGGCGTGAATCAACAACCAAGAAAACAAGGTGATGCTGCAGTTGTAAGAGAGCCACAAGATGGACAGTTTGGCTGGAGTAATCATGCTGATGAGATTGAAAATTTAATGTGGCATACATGACATTGATCATTGAAAGTGGTGAATCTTCAAATAGTCAGGTAACTTATGAATTACTTCCCATTATTGATAATTTGAGAAATGATGTGGGAAAATGGTAGAGTGAAAGTAATAGGAAGGATTATAATTAATGTGTACAAAATGAGTGAAAAGACATATACAAATCAAATCAGAGGTCTTGAGGAGGACTGTATTGAAAGTTACAGGACTCAGTCAAGATTCACGGTTGAGATTGATGGTTTGAAAAAGATGTATATGGAGGAAAAGTTGAAGAACACTCTGTTACAAGTTGAAGTTGAATTTTTAAACATTTGGTCACTTTACAAGTTGAAATTAAACCTTAATAAAAACACAAGGTAGTTCCACCACCTTTTTGTGACAATTACCCATTGAAGGTTGATAGAGAAAACAGAGAAGCATACTTGAACGAGTTCAAGTCAACTTTAGGTGACAAGAAAGAATTCATAGAAAACTATGAGAAGGTTATTTTGAATGATAAGGGTGACTTTATGATCAAAGAGGATGACTCAAGTAACAGTAAATGAGCAGATTCAAGTGAAAAGGCTGAAACATATTGAAGTAGTTAGAGGAGTAAAAGCTCAAGCTGCTGCAACTGCAAGATCATTGAGCATAACAAGAACTCACAAAAGAAAAATCCATCAAAGTAAATGAAAAAATTACCTTCATTAACTCCTAAATTGAAGAAATATTATGATCATAAGAAAAGGGATCACAAACCATTTAATATTTGTCGAGTATCTCAAAGAAAAACAAGAAATGAAGTCCCTTATGCAATAAAGTATTCAATAATGAAAAACAAGTTTATTCTTTGAACAAGAAATATGAAGAGGCTTTAAAAGACATCAATCATTTCCTACCCATCTATCCTATGTTTTCAAACCATGAGTTGTTTGACAGTAGAGATATTGAGCGTGTTTCAAAAAGGAGATCAAGTCCAACAAGAGAAAGTGATAAAAAGGAAAATAAAGTAAAACTTGAAAGGGTAATCCTTGTCAAGGGAACATATGTTCAAAGTAATGCAAATGTTGATGTGTTTCAACCAATCTCAATTAACTTTGACAGAGAAATCACCAATCAGAAGACCATTGGAATTGATCGTTCTATACTAAGTGAGAGGTACAAGAATGGTAACTCAATTGCAAAGCATAATGAACAAGTGTGGTGCAGGATCTGTGATATTAATGGGTATCATACCGATTTTTATCAAGATAGGTTCACTCTTAAACCTTTTCATGTTCCTGACTCCACCAAGTTTGGTCAAAATTTTGTTTTCTACAATAAAAAGTATGCTGAATACTTGGAGAAGGGTATGAAGAAGGAAGTGGGAGATGATATGAAGAATGAAAATATGATAAAAAGGAAACTTGTGAAGAATTGTTCATTCATATCACATAAAAATGAAAGTTCTTTTGATTATGAGAAATCAGTCTCATCTTTTGTAACTAGTGTAAAATTGAAAACTAATGCAAGAACCTTGAGAAGAAAACCAGGAAGAAAACTTAATGGTGATGAAAAGTACCTAATAAAGAATGGGTATAAGCCAAGGGGTTTTCTTTGGAAGCCTAAAGATGAAACATCAAGAAGTATTCTAAGAAGGGAAACTGTATTAGAAAAATGCACCAGTATTGTGCCTTATTGTGGAAAACCTAATGAGAGTGGTTATGAGACTGATGAGTCTTGTGAAGTAGTGTATGAAGATCCAATTCCTGATGAAATATCTGAAACTGTACTTGAAGAAGTGCAAGCTATTTTGGCTTTTATTTTACTTCAAAACTAATCAAAATGTCTCTTTAATATGCATGAACAGTCCACAGGGAAAATTGACATATGGTATATGGATAGTGGATGTTCAAGACACATGAAATGCAATAAGAAGACATTGATTAATTTTTAAGAAAAGTATGAAGGACCTGTTACTTTTGGCAGTGATGAGAATGGAGAATTAATTGTTGGTAGAGGAATCTTGACAATTGAAAAAATATCTTTTGATAATGTATTACATGTTGAAGGACTCCAATACAACCTGTTGAGCATATAACAGGTTTGTGACAAGGGCTATAAACTGGGTTTTGATGATTCACACTGCTTTATATTCAAACCAGAATTTGTGATTCCACCTGATATGATTATGATGATGGCGCCTAGAAATGGAAACCTATATGAGCCGAGCATGAAAGATGCAATATCAAGAGGAAGACTATTTTTGTTTCAAAGGCTTCTGAAAATGAATTAAAGTTACAACATAAGAAATTGTGTCATGTTAATCTAAATAACATGAAAAAATTTGTAAAAGGTGAGCATGTAATTGGTTTGCATGTAATGAGTTCAAGCTAGAAGACCAATGTTCCTCATGTCAAAAGGGTAAAAATCATAAATCAACACACAAATCAAAACTGATAAACTCAATAGATCAAGTGCTTGAAAGGATTCACATGGATCTTTTTGGTCCTCTGAGTGTTCTAAGTATTGAAAATAAGAGATTGGTTTGGTAATAACTGATGATTATTCAAGGTTCACATGGGTGAATTTCTTGTCTATAAAGAATGAAACAGCTGAGCTAATCAAAGGTTGTACTACAAGAATGGATAATCAACTTGACAAGAGGGTTAAGGTAATCAGAAGTGACAATGACACAGAGTTCAAGAATGGGATAATGACTGAATTTTGTCTTTCAAAGGGCATATTTCAACAATCTAGTGCTCCTAGAATTCCTGAACAAAATGGGTTTTCCGGAAGAAGAAATAGAACATTAATAGAAAAGTTGCATGAACCATGCTAGTTGATGCATTTCTGCCTATCTCCTTTTAGGCTGAGGCTATCAACACAGCTTGCTATGTTCAGAATAGGGTGCTTCTCAACAAAAGACAAAACAAAACTCCTTATGAGATTTTGTTTAACAGAAAGCCCTATGTCAAGTTTCTTAAAGCTTTTCGTTGCAAATGTTTTTGTTGATCACCAAGGACTACATGAATAAGTTTCAAGCTAAATCTTTGGATTGTCTTTGTTGGATATTCATCACAATCAAAAGTCTATAGAGTTTATGTCAATAGTCATTTAAGTGTGATTGAATCCTCTAATATTGTATTTAATCAAAATCATTTAAATAAAGTTTATGGTCATAGCTGGTTGTTTGACCTTGAAAAGCTCATTAAGTATTTCAAGATATACCTTGAGGACATTGAAGAAAGAGCTAATCACACTAGTGTTGTTGAAGCAACAACTGAAATGAAAATTTATTTGGACAAATTATGGTACAAAGTTGCTAATGATGGTACTGAGTTTACATTTCAAAGGAAGATTTCAACTGATAATGAAGAAATTGAGCAACATATTGAGTCTTAGGAATCCGATCAAAATGTAACTTCTGAAGATCCAACTAAATATTCTGTTGAACAACCTCAACATGTTACTCAAACTATGTTTGAATCTTTATTTGAAAATCTCAATATTTCAAATAATGTTGCTTCAACATCCAACAATTCAAATCAAAACAATGATACACCTGATTTAAATGCTGATGAACCTGCTTTAAATGGTGATGGACGTGATTTGAATGCAGATGAACCTGATTTGAATGTTTCAAACATAAACCTTGATTTGACTATAAGTTCAATCATCCAAACCTCTTCAGTTCAAATAAATCATCATCTTAAGAATATCATTAGTGACCTGCATGAGAGAGTTACCAGAAGTGCTTATGACAATGCAAATATTTGTCTATATTCCTGCTTTCTATATCAAATTGAAAGACAATATTTGGGTAGAAGTATGCAGGATGAGTTGGAACAGTTTAGAGATTTGTAAGTCTAGGAACTAGTAGACAAGCCAAGAGGAAAATATGCTATAGGAACCAATGGGTGTTCAGGAGTAAGAGAGATGAGAGATGGATCGTGGTGAAATACAAGGCTAGACTTATAGCACTTGGATGTTTGCAAGAAGAGGGTATTGATTTTGAAGATGTGCTTGTCCCAGTTGCAAGATTAGAAGCAATCAGAATCTTCCATGCATATGCAACATCACATAACATCAAGGTTTACCAGTTGGATGTCATATATGCTTATTTAATGGAAATATAGATGAGGAGGTTTATGTTACTCAACCTCCAGGCTTTGAAGACCCTGAGTTTCCTAACAAAGTGTATTAGCTTAGCAAAGCCTTGAATGGGTTGCATCAAACTCCAAGAGCTTGGTATGATGAGTTATCAAACCATCTTCTTGCTAATGGCTTCAACAAGGGAGCTATAGAGAAGACCTTATTCTATAAAATGAAAGGAAGAGACTTATTGTTAGTACAAGTGTATGTTGATAACATCGTTTTTGGATCTACTAATGAAGACATGTGTAAGGAATTTGTGGGGTGTAATGAAGTCAAAGTACAACATGAGTTTTGATGAAGAGATGAATTTCTTCCTTCGATTGCAAGTTCAACTAGAAAAAATGATGGAATATTAATTAACCAATCCAAGTATGTAAATGAAATCTTGACCAAGTTCAAATGCCATGATGTTTAGACAACCTCAACTCCTATGGACACACATGAGAAAATGGTTGATGATGAAAAGGGGGAGCCTGTAGACCAACATGAGTATAGAGCCAAGATAGGATCTTTAATGTATCTTACTACATCTAGGCCTGACATTATGTTTGTTGTATGTGTTTGTGCAAGATTTCAAGCCAATCCCAAAGTTTCTCACATGATGGCTGTTAAAAGGATCTTCAGATATCTGAAGGAAAGCCGGACTTGGGAATTTGGTATCTAAAGAATAGATCATTTTATCTACTTGCTTACACATATAGTGACTATGATGGCTGCAATACGAGTAGAAAGTCTACCTCAGGGAGATGTCAGTTCTTGGGTAATAGACTGGTGTCATGGCAACGCAAGAAGCAAACTACAATGTCCATTTTAACTACTGAAGATGAATACATTGATGCACATACGTCCTCTGGATTCAGAATCAACTATTGAACTATGGTTTGAATTTTTTCTAATACCCCTATTTTCATTGACAACACTGCTGCAATGTTTATTTTTAGAAATCCTATGCAACACTCTAAGACCAAGAATATTGAAATTAGGCATCATTTCATCAGAGACTGTAATGAGAAAGGCTTGATAGAAATAAAAAGGGTTGAGACTAGTGATAACTTGGCAGACTTGTTCACCAAGCCACTCGATAAACCTAGATTCAACTTTCTGTAAAAGGCTTGTCATGACCGATCAATCAACCACAACAATCAGTCTCGTAACCAACAACAACGTGTTGACAAGACGGTTAAGAGGACTGCTCTTGTGAAGATCCAGTGACCATTAAAGGCAGAATCAATAATATTCAAACTGTTGCTAGACGAACTGGAATGAAAGAAACACACAAAGTAACTCAAAAGATTTCCATTAATATTGTGAAGGATACAATGAAAATCTATTAGGGTTTCCAGGTGGAATGTTTGTATTTTAGGCAGCTTTCCGTACTGAAATATTCTTTCACGAGAATGTGTTAGCCGTCAAATCACAATAATTGCTGTGTTCGTTGTCATAAATGTGCCTTAAAGTTTCCTTAAATAGGCACACCCGACATCTTCTAGAAACCCTAATGAATGATACATAACATATTCAAACGTATTTAAAAATATTACAAGTGTAAACAGGTCTTCGAGTAAGCTTGTAAGTTTTTATCCTAGTGAGCAGACCTTGTAACCATAAGTATGCTTGGAACAGTTCTCCGAGTAAGCAAATTTGCTCGATAATATCCAACGAGAAAACTTGTTCTTCATTAATCCCTTCAACCTTTTGTCTTTATCTTATTTGAACAAGTTAAGTGTGCTGGTGATACTGTAGCTTGTTCGAGGTTGGATCTTGCTCGTTGGAAGTCCTTAGAGTAACTTCTTCAATAACTTCCTTCAAGTATACTTGGACAGCGGTTTATTATTAAACTATGCTCGATCCACCAAAATACTTGGTTTTAGCTTGGTTAAGTCAAGGGTTTGCTCTGAAACAAACCTTGCTCGAATAGAAGAACAACCTTGCTTGATGAAGTGTAGTTTGCTCAAACATACACTTTAGAAGAATTCAAGAAGATAACTTTGCTTGAAAGTAAAATACCTTGCTTGAATAAGTCTAGGCTTGCTCGAAGTGCCAAGTTTTCTCGTTTTCTATACTTAGCCATTTATTGGGGAGGTTGAGAAAATTCCAATATTTCCTTTGTCGAATCTTGATCCCAACAATCTCCCCTAGATTGGAACAAACTCAGATGAACCAAAACACCTGTAGGTTACTTGCAATTTTCAAAACACACATCAAATTTCTTAAATCAATAAATTACATTACTTAAAGAAAATCTACATAATCAAAAGGATGTTACTAGGAAATTACACATCAAATTCAAAAATAAAAAAAAGCCTTTATCTTTTTGAGCTTCCAGCCTCCGGTCTTCTATCAAACTTGACTGCAGCTGCCTTTTGTTGGAATAAGGAGATCTCCATGTGGAGTGGATGTTTAGACAAAAGATTCCATCTGTTAATGTCTTCAAGATCTTCCACATGGAGATACTCTAGTTCAGTGTCATGTTCAATGATACCTAAGGCCAGTCCTTCTGAATGTCTCAATATAAATGATTGAGTCTTCTGTTCATAGAGTATCTTTGAAATCTTCCATTCTTCTGGACTTCACAATTCGGCCTTATCATTTGCTGCTTCATGCTGATACACTTTTTCATGGTGGCCAGAGGATTAGAGGATTTTCTTGATTGTTTGTAGGATAACTCTGTCATCCTGATGTCACTCATCCTCCTCTGTCTTTTTATTCTTTCAGTTTTAGTGTACTCCAACTTCCTTTTCTTGTTAAGTAAAGGAAATCCCTTGTAGATTGTTCTTTTAAGAAGTTAGAAAGTTCATTCCTTTGTTGTGCCGCAAACCTGTGTCTCTGTTGGTAGTCATACAGATTGAGTTTATCCATTTCCTCCGGTTTTTCTCTGTTGAATTCCTGGAAGTCATCATTAAACACAATTGTCTTCAATTCTCAACTTGTCATGATCACCTTGATTGTTTTTGTTATAGAGTCAAAGAATAGTTTCTTAGGTAGGTCCACATTGGAAGGTGGCCTTTGTTATCTTTGCCTTCTTGACCTTGTTGTTGGAATAAGGACACTTACAGTGGAAGCCCTTGAAGTGTATTGTCTTTTTGGTTGGGGTCTTCTCACATGCCCTTTTCGTTCATATAAATTTACAATTTCATCTTTCTTCATCATCATCGTCCTTAAGTAGTCACCTCCTTCTTTGGACAAAGTTTTTATCATCCCCATTGTCTCTTTGTCAAATTGTTCAGTTGGAGGAGATCTTTGTCTTTGCCCTAGTTGTCTTTTAGGCCCACTCTGTAATGACGTATGTCTTCTGTGTTCCTCTTCAACCTGTTCCCAATGGACGTTCTTAGTGTAAAACAGATCTTTCAATTGTGCTTGACCAAGGTTATTAAATACACTTGCAGGCATCCCTTTTTTCAGCATGGCTTGCCTCAAGGTACTGATTCTTTTCATCTTCCCAAAGCATAAGATTTATTATTGTACCCATTTCAAGTGGTTCTTCTTTCACTTTAGTTAACAAGGAAGGATATTGAGTTGGTTCATCACTTTTAGACTGATCCTTCAACTCTTCCATGTATTTGGCTAATTAAGATTCATACAATTTCTTCATCTCATCAGCAGTTAAATATTTGACTCTATCTCTTTCTCCCCTTGAATCCATTAATCTTTCCAATAAAGTTTCTGTCTTGAGACAGTCTTCTTCTTTCAGCATCATCAGCTTCTATTTTCAGTTTGTTTGATAATATTTAAAAAAAAATTCTACTTCCCTTCTGCTCATTGAGTCTACTATTTGATATCCAAAACATTGTTCAATAAGGAATCCACACTTTCCTCCAAATCTGCTAAATATCTGATTGGTTTGTTTTTTTACCATCAGAGTATTTTCTTTGAATTCTTTTCTTCTCTTCCTCTTGAACTCTTTCTTGTGTAGACTTGTAAACGTTTTCAAGATCCTCATTGCTCATGTGGCTCAACTGTTTGTCAGAAAAATTGTGGAGCTTCAAGTAAGAAAGATATCTCTGTGTGAGCCTGTTTCTTTTCTCTCTCTCATTTTTTTATTTCCCCTCTCTCTTTTTATCAAACAGAGAATCTAACTCCTCTTCAGTCATCTCAGCCAGTTTCTCGAATTCAAAACCATGTCCTATTAGATGTATGATCCTAGGGTCTTCTCTCTTCAACGCATCAAGTCCGGCTAGAATGTTCTGCATATGAACCTCAGTCAAATGAATTTGAGGAGAAACATGTTCATCCTCTTTATCCTTCAATTCATCACCTTCCTCCTCTTCTTCCACATCAGTCAAATTATCCAATGCTTCAATACTCGGTTCATTAACATAGTAGTCTTCATCTGTTAAAGATTGTACATGCACAATATTGATAATTCCTTTCTTCCTTTTGGGCATAGCCTCCTCAAGGATTTTTCTTGTACCAAACCTCTTTCCATTTTATGAATATCTTAGTAAATCTGATGGCCAGCTCTTCTCATCCTTTTTCATTTCTTTAAACAGGCTTTCAAACATCATTTCATTTTCTCTCTTTACCATCTCATCCTGTATAGTTTTTGCATCCAAATCAATTACCAATTGCTTATCAGATTTTTCAGTCATAGGTTTAGCAGTGGGAATAGTTAATTCAGGTTTAGGAGTTTGTTCAGGGATTTTGGGCTGTTGAAGTTTTTATATTACATAGGCTAGAGCATTGTCTGCCTTTTCATCCTGTTGTAATTTCAACAATCCCTCTATTACTTGTTATTCCACCTCCTCTTTCTCCTCATTCAGTTTCGTCTTTAGTTCAAATACTTCCAACAAGATCCTTTGTTCCTCCATCTCCTTATCGGTTAGGTATGTGTTTAGCATATCCCTTTGAATCCATTCTCCAACAATTTTATCTGGCCTTTTAATTCCCTCCTCTACTGATTCATCAACAAAAGGAGTTTATCACTGGATTCTATTCTCTTTAGTTTCAAGGGTTGCGGCTGGTCCTTATGTTCAACAACAACCTTACCCTTGATCCCTCTCCTTTCATATTCTACATCCTCTAGTCTTGATGGACCAACTTCCATAACCACAGTGGGTGGGAATTTATCAATATCTCTAAACAAATCATCCAATTCTTCATTAACTTCTTTCTCTTCTTCTACCACAATCAATGATTTAATGTTGTCAAAATCTCCATACAGTATTTCAAGGTCATAATCATTTTGAATTTATCATTATCATCTCCAGTCTTCACAACCTCATCAACTAACTTTTCTGTCAAATTCTCGACTACATTCTCCACAATCATATCATCATTCACATCATCATCATTCACATCATCATCATCATCATCATCATCATCATCATCATTCATTTCCACCTCATCCTTCTGCTCATTCACATCATCATCAATGTTTATATTAATAGCATTCTTTGTCTGAACCTCATCAGCATGTACATTCACATCATTATCCCTCTCATCTACATTGTAATTATGAACAACATCATCAGAGATGTGAACATCATATCCTGCCTCATCTTCCCTACTCTCCTCTTCTTCCTCCTCACTCCCATATAAATTTCCAAGATTTTTCAAAACATCATCCTCCTCAACAATCATACCAGAAACAGGTAAAGTCTCTCCCTGTTTTGGTGCATCTGAGGTCTTCTCAACCTTAGCTACCAGGGTTTGAATTTTTAGGAGAGCATGTTCTAGTTGAGACTCAAAATCTGTGTTCCTCAGTTTCAAGGCCTCATTCTTCTTCTTCAAATCAATGTTTTCAATTAAGATATCAATGTGTCTATCAAGAAGTCTCAGTCTTGCATCAGAGGATGGGGAGCTTATTGGTGAAAAAGGAAAGAGATCAGGTGATTGGGTTGGTTGAGTGGTGTGAGGTGGGCTTTCAATAATGTTTTCACTTGTGCTTGGCAATGGATTTTTTGATTGAATGATAGGTATATGAGTTTGTGTAATTGTGAAAGGAGGTATATCATGTTGTTGGTCTTGTTAGTCAAGATTTAAGGAATGTGCGGGTGATTGATAGGGCGTTTTAGGTTGCTTTTTGAGATGTGATGGGATAAATTCTGGAATATATGGTTCTGGATCAGGGTAAGTTTGTTTTTGGGTTTGGGTATGAGTTTCTGTTTCATATTGGGTTTGGGTTTGTGGGGAAGTAGGTAGTGATGGAATGTATGGTTCATAGATTTGGTTTTGGTGTGGTGGTAAAGGGATATATGGCTCATGGGTTTGGACTTGGGGTGTTGATTGGGTTTGTGGTGAAGTGGGCGGTGTCGAAACAATGTTTTCCATGGAAACATATGCATCATGTACG
The DNA here is from genome assembly GCF_021521415.1 of Bidens hawaiensis. NCBI lineage: Eukaryota > Viridiplantae > Streptophyta > Magnoliopsida > Asterales > Asteraceae > Bidens > Bidens hawaiensis. The sequence continues at coordinate 21,672 of NW_027506488.1, forward strand.
TCAGTCATAGACACCGCCTCAGTAGGTATCACAACACCATTAACATTTTCAACTTCCGACTTTTTCTAACCTTCTCCTTCAACAACAATATTATCTTCTTCCTGCCATAATCTCCCCTATCATCCTTATCATCTGAATCTGTCTCATCATCATCTTCACTATCACTACTCTCCTCATCATTGGTCACCCTTGTTGACTTAGGAACCTTCATAATTTCCACTTCATTTTCAACTAACCATGGTAGAATATCATACTCCACCTCAGGGTTAAAGTGGCTAGTTGGATCCAATCTGTTGATTCTTCTTAATACATTTGGGTCTTGTAGAACATGTTTTATTCCGGATGTTGGAAGGTCAGGATGTAGAATATTAAATATGATTTGAAGGAACCTTGGATACATTAGGAAACGATCCTGCTCTGTCTTCTTTAGATTGGTAACCATCCCCTCAAAGATCAGCCTCGAAAAACTGAATGGGCGATCATAGACAACATCAACAGTTGCTGTGGAAATCTCACGGCTCATCAAAGTCCATGAGCCCCTTCGAGGTGTAAATGAATATTCCCTTGATACCACATTGTTTCTTGGAAGATCCTCAACAGTCTCTGTAATACAGTGGTACATCTAAATTGTGTTGAAGTTGAAAGCTTGTTCTTATTAGGTTCTCTGTAAATTCAATTTCCCTTACTGCCACTGTGGCCAATCCAACGACCATTTATATCATTCTCCAGTTGTACCAATCGTCAGAAATCAAGATGGTGATTTCTGTTTATCACTGGGCTTTCGGTTAAAGCAAACTGAAGGTTTGAGCGAACTATCCAACGGATCATCGGCTCCACAGGCATGTTCTCCTCAATAATTTGGAGATAGACACACATATTGTGCTTCGGTTCGAAAGGATACACCATTTTTCTGCACAATCACAAACAAAAATACATTCAAAGCAATAATTAGTCATTTAAGTTCATTAATTTTAAATGCATAAAGTTAAATTAAAGAAGAAGATATAAAAGTATAATCTTTATGAACCTGTTCTTCGAAAAATATATAACCTACACAGAAAATAGAAATTTCAGTAAACACAAAATGGAAACCCTAAACTCATATAATGAGTGTCGAAAATCATTCAATTGAAGCTTACCGAGTTGGAATTAGATGGATGACTAATTATGGGTAGGAATTAAAAGCAACGGTTGTGTATCTAGGTTGCGAGCCAGCTATTAAATAATGCAAGAGAGAGAGAGGTAAAAGAAGAAATGAAAATATTTTTAAGTCCCCCTTTTATAGTGTATGTTATGTACAACTGAAAGTGGGTTATAAATGATTTTTGTTGCCAAAAACACATATTTTTAAATATACTAGCATAAAACTTGCTCGAAAAGTGTATTATCCAAGCTTGCTCGTCCAAGATTTTGCTCATGTATTAATGTTATTAGAAATAAACTAGGTAAATAAAATGAAAGAAGCTTACTCAAATATTCAAGATTGCTCGAAAAATTAATCACAAGTTAGATAATCAAGTATATTTGGTCAAATAAGCAACCTTCCTCGAGATCTATAAAGATCCTGAAACTGTAACTTAGAGATATTTCTAAATGTCAACCATACACGAATACCTTATCATTACTAACATTACTCGAATCTATTAAGAAAAACAAAGATTTAACCATATTTTGAGATATACATATAGGTATACTCCAAAGCAAAGTTTATGTTAGGGCATGGTTTTGGTGTCCGTAGTAATCAAATAAGTTATAGATAGTCTAGTATGTATGTTTATTGTAAAATGGCCATTAGCTATGGTTTGTATAGTGAATGGGTCCATTCGTTAGTTAACTAGGCTATTCGTTAAGTTATTACCATTCGTTATGAAGGCACAACGAATGGTTTTTCATTCGTTACTAAAATATAACGAATGAGGCTAACTTAACGAATGGAGCTGATGGCCTATAAATAGGCAGCTCATGTTCATAATTTAGGAGTGAGAGAAATCTAAGTCATTATTTATCCTCTCCATAAGTTATTATTCTCTATAATGTATTCATCCTTATTTATCAATAAAGTTATTTAACGTATCGATTTTGTGTTTATCGTATCGTGTTGATGCTTCGGGTTAGCAGCTAGATCTTGGATTGATTATTAGGTTCACTCAATTTACTCGACAATACTTCTAAAGTGCAAAGTATGTTTGAGAAGACTTGATATATTATTTTTAAGATACAAGTATGCTCAAAGCATACAGTGTACTCGGAAAGTAAAGTGTGCTTGAAAACTTCTGAAATATGCAAGTATGCTTGGAGACCATTTGAAGTATTATTTTAATATGCAAGTGTGCTCTAAGAATAAAGTTTGCTCGACAAAAAGTTTACTCGAAAACACTTGCAATTTCAGAGAAAGTATTCAGACATATTCAATAGTTAAATAAAATCAATATTTTAACAAGTATTCATGACAAACATACCATGTATACTCGATGGAGCTAAAAAACAAGTAAATAGTTAATATTACTCGAAAAATATTCATTTTGATCAAATTCAAACCAAAGTATTTAAGTATGCTTGAAATAAGAAAGTTTCAACTACAACACCCAAGTTTACTCTAAACACTTATTCAAAGCATACATAGACACATTCATATCACATATTCATCAAGTATGCTTGAATGAGATGACCTTCTAAAACAACCAAGTTTACTCGAAAGTGCATAATCATCAAAGTTTACTCGAAAATACATGATCTGACATATTCAAAGCAAATAAGTATTAAGTATGCTCGAATGAGTTTGAACTTCAAATAAAACATTCAAGTTTACTCGAAAGATTAAAAGCATCAAAGTTTACTCGAAATAACATATTCAAACATATTCAAAGTGAAAATGCAACACCTTTTTACTTAAACCTTACTTTAATTAGTTTCTTTTTTATATTCAAAGTTTAAGAGAAAATGGTGCATATTGAGATCAAATTTCAATAAAATCTTTTCAAATCATTTTCTTTTATGAAAAGATCTCAACATGGGATCATATTGATTAAGTCATTTTTCCATACTTCATTCTCAGCATTATTATGACACATTAGCCAGGTTAACATCAGGTATTTATTTAGCATGAATATCATTACTTTGGTGATATGCTTAAGGTTCAATTAGTTGCATAATACATAAATGGATAACACTTACTGCATTACGATGTTCCATATCTCTTCTCAAGGCTTATTTGGCTTTCTCCAGATCACCCCAATTTGACTTCACCCCCTGATATTTGGTCAAAATATTGTATGACAGAACATTTAAACTTTCTTAATAAAATTTTCCTTTCAAAACTTTTCAAACTTTGAGGTTGAACGTTGGACTTATATGTCACGCGGTTCGGACTTACAGGCCTTTCATTCAAGGTGTTTAGGACTTATAATGATGCCCCACCTCTGTAGTTCTAGTTTAAACCCTCATGTTTGTTTTCTTTAAAAATTTTGGACATTTAACAACTTTTAGTTAATGTATGATCCTTTTGCTCAAATTTGTTCTTTGTCATATACATAAGATTTTTCACTTTAAGTCACCAAATACCAACAGGCTTGTGAATGTCTGGGTAATTACTTTTTTGCCTATCATTCGGAGAGATGTGTCTTGAAACATTCATATTTCAACAATGTATCTCCATATTAAGTTTAACATATTCATTATGTTTATATCACCTTAGTTTTTACACATCATGGAAAGCTACCATACATATCAATGACTGCACTAACAATCCTTTTGGCCTATTAAATCCATATGATTCGTATAAGTAATCAATCTACTATCATTTCCCAAAAGGTTGGATCAATTTTTATTAAAAAACCTTTTAAGCTTCTATAAAGTTTGAACTAAATAGTCTTATCATTTCTCAACACCATTAACTTGCTTAGTTTGTCAAAAATGATTTACTTTGTAAAATGTTCATTGAGCATACAAGTTTGAAATCAAATCACAAGTTTTTGACATAAGCAATCAGTGACATACTCAAGAATGATCCAAAAATGAAAAAGTCTGCATTAACACAAACAGACTAACATAAAGTTCAATTCAAGACTAATTATGCAAAGTCTATCCTGTCCTAAGCACATCATTATTTCAGATCATCAAATCACAACAAGATATCAGATAAGCATGCAGATTAAACATCTCAAAGCACATATAGACATACTTATGAAGACATCATGATCAATCACCTAAAAACAAACATAAGCATCATTGATACCTAAGTAAAATATAGTCATATAAAGCACATATCAGTCAAACAGAATCACATAGTCAAACACAGTACACAACTTACTCACTTAAGACATTTAAAAGATAGTCAGTTAGCACAGTGAGCATAAATCATCAACCAGACTTCATCAAATTTACCTAAGTAAAATATAGTCATATAAAGCACATATCAGTCAAACAGAATCACATAGTCAAACACAGTACACAACTTACTCACTCAAGACATTTAAAAGATAGTCAGTTAGCACAGTGAGCATAAATCATCAACCAGACTTCATCAAATTTGATCATGCCTAAAGCTTTTAATAGAATGTGAAATCTTATTTTATCTAGTGCTTGGTGAATAAATCTGCCAAGTTGTCACTAGTGTCAACTCTTTTCATTTCTATTAGACCTTTCTCACTGCAATCTCTGATGAAATGATGTCTGATCTCAATATGTTTGGTCTTTGAGTGTTGTACTGGATTCTTAACTATGAATAGAGCAGTAGTATTATCAATATAAATAGGAGTGTTCAAGTAATTCAAACCATAGTCCAGTAGTTGATTCTGAATCATGAGGACTTGAGCACAACAAGTAGATGCAGCAATGTATTCAGCTTTAGCAGTGGAGATTGAAACAGTTGTTTGTCTCTTGCATTGTCATGATACTAGCATGTTTCCCAAAAATTGACAACCACCTGAAGTGGAATTTTTGCTCATGTTACATCCATCATTATCACTGTTTATATATGCAAGAAGATCAAAAGAATTGTTCTTGGGATACCAAATACCCAAGTCAGACTTTCCTTTTAGATATCTAAAGATTCTTTTGACAGCAGTCATGTGAGAAACTTTAGGATTTGCTTGGAATCTTGCACACACAGAAAACAAACATAATGTCTGGTCTTGAAGCAGCAAGAAGAATAAGTGATCCAATCTTATCTCTATATTCATGTTGATCTACAGGCTCCCCATTTTCATCAGCTACCATATTCTCATGTGTGTCCATTGGAGTAGAAGCAATCTGCAAGTCTTGACATTTGAACTTGTTCAAGATGTCTTGTACATACATAGATTGACAGATGAATATACAATATTTCTTCTGTTGAACTTGCAATCCAAGAAAGAAATTCATCCCACCCATAGAGCTCATACAATATTTAGACTTTATAACCTCCTCAAACTCCGAACACATTTTGTCATTTTTAGATGGAAGATGATATCATTAACATATTCTTGAACCAGAGGCAAATATCTTCCTCTTTTCTTATAGAAGAGGGTCTCTCAATGGCTCGTCTTTGAAAACCATTCACAAGTAGAAGATTTGACAACTCATCATACCAAGCTCTTGGAGCTTGATGTAGTCCATAAAAAGCTTTGTTCACTTTATAAAATCTGTTTGGATACTCAGGATCCTCAAAACCTGGAGGTTGAGTGACATATACCTCCTCTTTAATCTTGCCATTTAAGAAAGCAGATTTGGCATCCAGTTAAAATACTTTGATATTTTTAGAAGCGTCATAGGCTACGAAGATTCTAATAGCTTCTAGCCTTGCCACTGGAGCAAACACCTGTTCAAAATCAATCCCTCCTTCCTGTAAGCATCCTAGTGCAACTAGTTTTGCTTTATTCTTCATTACAATTCCTCTTTCATCCTTTTTATTCCTAAAAACCCATTTGGTGCTAATTGCAAACTTTCCTCTTGGCTTGTCAAAAATTTCCCAGACTTACAAATTCCTGAATTGAGCCAAATCCTTTTGCATAGCTTCCACCCAACTATTGTATTTCATATCTTGAACTTTGTTCTTGGGTACAATTTGGGATAAAAAGCAGGAATACAAACAGATGTTTGCAGATTCAGATGCACTTCTAGTTACTCTCTCATGCAGATCACCAATTATGTTTCCAGCAGGATGATTTCTTTCTACATAAGAAGGTTGGATGAATTGATTTAAAGTAATTGTTGAATCAAGATTTGAGTAATTGAGATAGGGTTCTTCAATGACTAAATCTGATGATGCATTGTTCACTTTAGCTTCTTCTTCAACAATCTGAGTTGATGTTGAAGCAAGATCGCTTCCCATATTCAAGTTTTGAAACAAGGTTTCTAATCTTGATTGCGTGTCAGCTTGGTCTTGATCTTGCTGGTTACTTGTTTGTTCATCAATCAAGACATGATTTTCTTGATCTTGTTGATGATCAAAATGTTCGTTTTTATCCTCTTCATATTCCACATCAGAAGCATTCTTATCAAATGAGAATTCAGTGCTCTTGTCAGCAAACTTGGACCATAATTTGTCCAAATCGACATTCTTCTCTGAATTAGGTTCATGGACACTTGTTAAATATAAAGTTTCATCAAAGTCTTTAGAGTAAATTTTGAAAGATTTAATTAACTTCTCTAGATCAAATAGTCATGAAGCTCAATCAACAGTGTTGAATTGATTTTCATTGATGATAGTATCTGAAGATTCTATCAGACTCAGATGATCTTTCACATAAATTCTGTAAGCCTTTGTTGTGTGGAATATCCAACAAAGAACAATATAAAGATTTAGATTGAAATTTGTTCAAATAATCTTTTGTATTCAATAAAGAACACTTGCAGCCAAAGAGCTTGAGGAACTTGATGTAGGTCTTTCCCTTGTACAAAATCTCATAACGAGTTTTGTCTTGACTTTTATTGAGAAGAACTCTATTTTTTGAACTTAGCAAGCAATGTTTATTGCTTATGCCAAAAATGTAACAGGAAAGTAAGCATCTGCTATCATGGTTCTTGCAGCCTCTATCAATGTTCTGTTCCACCTTTCTAAAACCCCATTATGTTCAAGAGTTCTAAGGGGCATTGAATTGTTGAAAATTTCCTTTAGCTTGACAAAATTCATTCATTACCCCATCCTTGAACTCAGTTTCATTATCTCTTCTCATGACCTTCACCCTTGCATCTAATTGGTTCTCAATCCTTGTCACATAACTTTTGATCATTTCAGCAGCCTCATCCTTTGAGTTCAGAAAATAAACCCATGTATACCTTGAGAAATAATCAATAATCACCAAACAATATCTCTTGTTACCAATACTTGGAAAACTCATAGGACCAAAAAGATCCATATGAAACATTTCAAGTACTTGTTCAATGGAGCTTATGAGTTTTGTTTTGTGTGATGATTTTTGCTGCTTTCCCTTTTGACAAGAAATGCACTTGTCATCCAACTTGAACTCTCTTGTGGGTAAACCAATGCCATGTTCACCTTTAATAAGTTTGTTCATATTCTTTAAATTTACATGACAAAGCTTTCTGTGCCACAATTTTTTTTCATTTTTAGTGGCTTTTGACACTACACATGTTCCACCCCTAGAAATGGCATATTTCATTCTTAATTCATACAAATTTCCATTTCTAGGGGCCATCATCATGATCATATTAGGAGCATTTACAAAATCAGGTTTTAGAATGAAACAGTGTGAGTCATCAAATCCAACCTTATAACCTTTATCACACATCTGAGATATGCTCAAAAGGATTATATTGTAATCCTTTCACATAAAACACATTATCAAATGAAACTTTACCATTGGTAAGAATGCCTTTCCCCAATATTTCCTTCCATTTTCATCACCACCAAATGCAACTGGACCTTCAAATTTCTCTTCATAGTTAACCAATGATCTTTTGTCACAAGACAGTTGCCTGGAACATCCACTGTCTAAGTACCATACATCATTCATTGGAGTGGACTGTTCTTGCACAAATCAAAGAAAAAGAATCAGTTAAGTGATGAAATACAAGTTGATTCAGCTTGCAAATCATCAGCAACTTCATCAACTATTGCTCTGGTTGGGATCCTCATAAACTAGCTCACAAGAATCATCATATTCATAGCCAGTATCACATGAGTCTCCAACATAGAGAATTATGAAAGTACATTCTTCACTGACCGTTTCTCTCTTCATGATAGTCACTTAAGTTTCAGATTTTGGCTTCCAAAGGAACCATGTGGTTCAAAACCATTTTTCAACAGAAATTTCTCATCTCCAGTGAGTACATTTGATTTCTTTTTATTGAAAATTTTCTTCTTAAGCTTGCTCTCTCTTTCATAACTTGTTGACTTATCAGAGTCAGCAAATTTCATAGAAACTTGAGACTTAATAGGTTGGATCTGTTTAGTTTCTTAAGCATTAGAGCCTTTTCCTTGTCATCCACATCTCTTTTCTTTTCAACGGCTTCTTCTTTCTTGACTTGATCTTCTACCATCTTCTCACCCTTGTTCAAGTATTCATTGTATCTTCTCTTGAAGAATGAAAAGTTTTGTCCAAATTTTGTATGGTCAGGGACATGAAATGGTTCACGGATGAACCTTTCCTGACATGAGTCATTATGATGACCATAGACATCGCATACTTTGCACCACACTTGTCCTTTAAACTTTTTACTTGAGTTACCCTTCTTGTATCTTTCACTAGGTCTAGGTAGATCAACTCCAATAGTCTTCTGATGGGTGATGAGACCATTAAAGTTGATTGTAAAGGGCATAAATTGCTCAAATTTTGTATCTTCTCTTGACACAGAGCTTTTCACAAAGTTTATTTTCCCTAACTTGATTGGGCTATCTTGTTTATCATTTCTTTGTCTTGACCATCTTCTAATATAGTCTTCCATACTTTCCACCTCTCCAACATCAAACAGTTCTTGATTAGAGAAAACTGGATAAACTGGAAGAAACAGATCATCATTCTTGATGGTTTCTTCGTTCGTCTTGTTGTTCTTAACACTTTCCCTCTTTGGTGACACTTTGCTTGATTATAGAACAAATTGTCTTGCTTATTAATTTAAACAAGGAGGATGTGGAGGAGTTGGAGAAACAAGAGGATGTGGAGATAGAAGACAATGAGGAAGTAAGATTTGATAAGAGTGTTCCATATTGGAATACTAATTTTGATTATGAGGAAGTAAGGATGGCTGGAAGGTAGGTTCTCTCGTATCCCATTCTTTGAACAATTTTGGGATACGGCTTCAGTAGAATACTATGTCGGGTAATCAGGTTGATCACCAAACAACCACCTCATGAATGATAGCCTCAGAGATAATAACAGGCTTCTTTTGGACCTTTGACTCAAAAATAATAGCTCCCCCAGCACCTCTTTTATTAATGGAAGCATGATTCCAGAAATTAGTCACCATCTTTGAGATAACAGGTGTTTCTCATAAAGCGTGAGAATTTCAGCACGTGTTTAGCCCCACTATCATTGATTTAAACTCCTTGTGAGCTCGAGGAAGATCAAAGAGTCATCCAACTATATTATGAGTGTCTACAAACTTCAGAGGTGCTTGATTAGCCATGACTGCAACAAACGAGTCATGTTAGTGATATATTCACCTAAATACATAATTAATTATCCTATAGACATTGTATCTTGTAGAATGGAAAACAAGATTATAGTAGAGGGACCAAAATCAAAAAATATTGACAATATGAACTCTCTTTTGTAAATTGGTCTAAATAATATTAATGATAATCTAATTAAAATATGTTTTCGGTCTAGTAATTGTGTTATCTGTCAAAATAAGGGAGTTTTCGGTCCACATAAAGAGTTTTCAGTCAAAATTAAGAGATTTCGGTCATTAGTGATGGTTTTCGCCCCAAATAATCAATTTCTGTTCACAAAGAACCCTTAAAAACCGAGAATATGAGTTATCGGGTAATCACATGGGTTCTCGGTCATTGAGATCTCTGTTGATCACAAAGGTTCTTTGTTGACCTAGGATACTTGGTCAACCAACACCAAAAACCCTTGGATTCCTTCAAGAATATCGCGTCATCTTCCCTATCAATCCAAACCGCCAGGAATAACTGCAACTTTAATAAAACTCATCATATGATTCAACAATTTACAACCGTTCACCACAATCATATATTACAATGCTCAAACACAATTCAAGCTCAAAACATTCATTAAGTCCATAGATTGCCTCAACAATGACCCGAGAACAATATATCTTTAGCGATTTCTTAAAGATCAACCTAGATGATAAGATATTATTGGTGAAGGTGATATGAACTTTGGAAGGTAAAGGGAATTTAATTGCAGACTGGAAATCGGAAAGTCGATAATTCACATTATGATGTAAATATTGCCTTTTAAACTTCAAAAAAATGGGCCGAGACACCTGATGAACCGAGAACCATGTCATTACGAAGAGTTCGGGCCAAACAGACTGGGCCGAAAACATGTATTGATACACACAAGGCTTTATGTTCTAAGAACACGAGAGAATATAGGCCTGATCCATGACAAAAACGATTTCTGAATGCATTTGTTTCGGCGAGAGTAAACATGAGGTAAACTTAAAGATAAAAATAAATGAAAATAAATCATAGCACATAAAATTTTTTTTACCACCCGGCATTCAGTAGTTCTAACATATTGTGGGATCAAAATTTCAGCTTTGTTAAACGAGCATACGTTTATGAAAAGATCCGAACATGGAATCATATTGATTAAGATGCTTTCACAATGATTCATTTTCAGCATTATTATGACATAGAGAACATGTTGATAGTAGATATTTAAATACGTAGCATGATTGTTATTGCATCAGTGATATGCTTAGGTTCAATTAGGCATAAAGCTTAGACAGACATCACTTATGGACCGATGATGCCTCTTATCTCTTCTCAAATTATATTTGGCTTTCCCTAGATAACCCCAATTTGAATCCAACCCCCTATTGCTTGATCAAAAGATTTTCTCTATACAATAAATTTTTTTTTTAAGCTTTAAGGTTGAATGTTGGACTTACATGCCGTCCGGACTTACATGCCTTACATTCAGGGTGTTTAGATCTTATTTGGATGCCCCACCCTTGTAGTTCTAGTTTGACCCTTTAAACTTTAAAAACAAATTTTTATGACACTATATTATATATATATGTATAACTAATAAACAAAATATTTTTGGTGATTAAGACATTAACGGGCTCGTGTATGACTGGGTAATTGCTTTTCTGCCTATCATTCGGAGAGATGTATCTAGAGATATGCACACATCTTCAAAATTATTCTCCACAGTAAGTTTAGCAGATTTAGTTTATACCACTTTAACTTTTACATATTATGGAAAGCTACCATACATGTCAATGACTGTTCAAAAGCCCTTTTAGCCTAGTAGCTTCATACGTTATGCACACAAAATCAATTTATCTACCATTTTCCAAATGTTAGATCGAATTTTCATTTGAAAATATTTTGAGCTTCTGTAAAGCTTTCAACTGAATAATCGTATCACTTCCCATTTAAAAAAAATAACCAAAAGCAAAAAAAAAATATTTTCGAATTTTTTTAATTTTATAAAAACACATGCACACTCTTTTTATTTTTTATTTTTAATTTTCTCCCACACACGCACACTCTTTTTGAATTTTCTCCCCCTAAATTTGTGCAAAAATTTCAACAGAAAGAAAAAAAAATTATTTACAAATTTAACCTAAAAAAGACTCAATCGTCGAAACGAAGCTATTTAAGAAACCCTACAAGCACATTAAATCTGGTTGTTCCGACCGGATTTGTAAATAAGTCCACCACAGTATTATTAGTGTGAACTTGTTCAAGATGAATCAATTTTCAGTCGTAACAGACATGAATAACATGAAAATTTATGTCAATATGCTTGGTTTTAGAATGCTGAATTGGATTTTTAACAATAGCAATAGCAGCATCAATATCACAAAATATTGGAGTGTCAAGAAATTCCAAACATAATCCAGAAACTGGTGTTGCATCCAGATAACCTATGAATAGCAGGCAGAAGCAGCAGCTTATTCAGTCTCAATAGTGGATGTGAACATCGTTTATTGTTTCTTGCGTTGCCATGAATGAGTCGATAACCCAAGAATTGATAGCCAGCAGACGTAGATTTCCTGTCAGTATCATCACCTCCATAATTGCTGTCAGCAGAAACATATAAATCAAATTCTGAGTTTTTGTGCTGGGATGAGAAAATGACTTAAGGAAGATTGGAATCTTCTCAACCTCCCTGAAAATGGCTAAGTATGTACATCGGGCACACTTAGGCCTCCGAGCAAGCTTTTTACTTAAGCCTAGCAAGTTATTTTGCCTTCCGGGCAAGGTTATCTTCTTGAAGTCTTCTTTAGGGTCAATCCGAGCAGGGTTCACTATGTCTAGCAAGGTTGTTCTTCATAGCCAAGCAAGGTTTGCTTCCCAGAAAGCCCTTGGCTAAACCAAGCTTTTGAAGCCAAGTATTTTGGAAGATCTAGCACGGTTATTCATCAATAAACAGTGGTCCGAATATGCTTGAAGAAAGTTGATAAAGAATTATCTTAAGGACTTTGTCGAGCAAGGTTCAACTCCGAGCAAGCTACTGTGTTACCAACACACTTGGGTTTTCTAAATAAGTTATTCATTAACAAAGAGTTGAAGGGATCTCTGAAGAACAAGTTTGCTCGTTGGACCATATCGAGCAAAGTTTGCTATGGTCAAGAAGATTGAAGTCTGCTAGGTGAATATTTTATAAGGAAAATATACTAAGTAAGTGGAGAACTGTTCCCCCGCACACTTTGGTTACCAGGTCTGCTCGAAGATGATTGAAGCTCCAAAGCTTACCCGAACACCTGTTTTACACTTAGAATCATTTGTAATTTTATTTACTGAATATGTATCATTAATTAGGGTTTCTAGGAGGAATAAAAGCTGTCAGGTAGGCCTATAAAAGTAATAATTAGGGCACGCCTAAAAAGCGACGGACAACCGATATTATTTTTGACTTTGATATTGACGGCTGCTCTTTAATACGTCCTGACAATAACATTCCCTTTCTGTAACCCTGATTGATTCCCGTTTGTATTGATATTTCTATAAATGGAAATCTTTTGAGTAACAGTCTGTGTTTGTTTACCTTTGTATTTCTAAGCAGTATATACTGTGTTAGTGATTCCGCCGTTAACACAATATCTTTCTTACCTTAAAATAGCAAGTCCTTAACCTATCTTGTCAACACCTCACGGTGTGGGTTGCGACAGTTATGTAGTGATCGTTATTCGGGACCGACAAGTGGTATCAGAGCCTGTTTCCTGCTATTTGGGTATAGAATCATTGCTTGTTGTTGAAGATTTGAAGATGAAGAGTGACATCAACTAATGTCGGCCACGTATTGATCACTCAAACTCACAATAAATGTCACAACCCACACAATGAATGTGTCGACAAGCAGGTTGGTGATGTTGCTATTTAAGGTAAGAATAGAGATTTGTTAACGGCGAAATCACTAACACTATCTGTTGCTTAGAGATTATTAAATATATCAAACACAAACAATAACTCAAAAGACTTTCATTTATAGAAAGTTTCATACAAATGCAAATCGATTAGGGTTTATTATAAGGAATGTTTATCCGTACTAATCTTAGGACAGCAGTCACACTCACTTAGGAATATTCGGTAGGTCTGAAAAGTGTAAAGTGGCAAATCCGTGGTAGGCGTTCCCTAAATTATTCTATTTATAGGCCTACCACCACCTGACAGCTGTTCTGCCTTCTAGAAACCCTAATGATAGGCATATAATCATAAAATGTATTAGAAAACATTCTAAGTGTAAAAAGAGGTCTTCCGGGTAGGCATTGTGTCACACCCTCAAAATCCACTAACGGAGTTTTACCGTCAGAGGGTGTGAACTAACAGGATCGGAATCATTAGTTATAATCAAACCATAAAAACGTTTAAATGAAAATAAGTGTGGAAGCGTAAATACCAAAAGATAAAAGTTGTGTCACGCAGGACGACTTAAAAACCCAAGTAATAATAGTTAAAAACATGTTTGCATATCAGAATGTTCAAAAACCATGCATGATCCTATACCGCGCGCCCCGCCTCGGCTACCTGAGAATAACATACTAAAAGTGTCAACACGAGGTTGGTGAGTTCACAAGTTTATATAAAATAAAGCGTTTAGCGTTTGCGTTCAGCGTTTTGCGTTTAGCGTTTTGCGTTCAGCGTTTTGCGTTACCAGATAGTGTTATGTCAATTATATATCTATAGGTAGCTAGCCTATAAAACAAGTATTACTAAGTGTTGGACACCGAAGCTGACTGTTTATCATTTGCCTTGCCACCAGGTCTATCCCGACCATGGTATGTGTTTAGCCAAGATTACACCCACTCGACCTCCAGTCGAGTTTAGCGTTGGGTGGGGTTTGTCAAACCCAGTAGTACTACTCAACAATGACTCGCTATTATCCAATACTAAACGGTTCGATGTGAATGAAGGACTTTAGTTATTGCGTTTGCCACTTAGTCTTTACAAGTGATATATAATTTATATTAACAAAATCTTAAATGCGTTTTCGGAGTATGTTATCTCCCCAAGTGAAAAGCGTTTGAAAATAGTTTAGAGGGGTAAGTGAACTCACTGTTTGCGAAGAATTCCCAAAATAAATCACCAAATGATGCGCGTCACAGAAAAACTCTCTCTAGCGTTCTAAAACAACAAAGAGATTTTTCTAAGTGTCGGAACTATTATCGAGTCTCTAGACTCGGCACATAATACCTATGCACACAATATGTATCGTGTTTCGTTTGTGAATCGTGTGTCTTAACAAGTACATTTGTGATACGATACATGTGTGAACAATTATTTAAGTGTCATGTATTAATAATGTACATCACTAGCAACTATTCCCCGCATGGGCAATTTGGTCAAATATAATAATTAACTAGCAATTATTCCCCGCAAGGGCAATTTGGTCAAAACACGACAATCAATTAGCAATTACCATGTTTCATGCAACTTTTACAAAATTCAGAAACTAATTTTCTTATTGACAGAATTCTACTTGAAAAACTAGTCTATTCCACCGATCATAGCATCTCAATTAATTTACCAAAAATCATCACAAAAGCATGTATGTCTTAGGTTTCCAGAACATATTTTATTATATTTTTATTCCACATAGGTTTCTAACAATAATCAAATCATTACAGAAAACTCATAACAGTCAAATTCATGCGCAACAGAATTTTATTTGAAATTCCCGTTAAATGAAAAATCCAATAAATGCAAGACCACTTGGGTTAGGTTCCTAACTCAACAAGTCAACTTCCAGAAGTGGAACCAACCCAATTGGTCTCGTAGTTCTTGAGAAATAACATTTACAAAACAACCTAACAGCAGGTCTAACAACTCAGCCTTGCACAACGTTTTTGTAAAATCATAAAGGTTAAATTTTACACTTCCAAAAATTGCAAATTTATATTCTTTTGAAACTAGACTCAACCTAGTTTACTGTAGTATCAATATTCTCAACCAATTCTCACATTTACACCCCTTTACAGTCAATTGAACATCAACAACACAATCTATCCAGAAACTGTTTGCAACAAAACTCAACCTATTAACTATCTATGGACCATAATCCGTTCATATAACATTCTAGACACCATAACCATTATCCATACATATCAATTACACCATACATACATGGTTAGGGTTTTACTTGAACTCAAAATCAAGAAACAAACGATTAACATGCAATAACACCAATACTAGCTATCAATTCAACAATCAATACATCTTTCAATCAAAACAAGACATATGAACATCATGTATATAATTTCCAGATTCTAGGGTTTATAATTATACCTTCCAAAGCACAAAAATAAGCAAGGGGAAGGTAGAAGATGACTAGAATCGGGTGTAGGATGCTTCAATTGGGAAACCCAAGATCAAAAACCAAGCAATATGTGTGTGTGTGTGAGCCGATCGTGAAGAGAGGGGGGGGGTAGCTGCCGTCAGTTTTGGGGAGGGAGAGAAGGAGGTTAGGGTTTAGGTTAATATTAATAATAATAATATAATACACTTTGGTCCCTTAACTTTCAAATGTTTCTTTTCTAGCTTAATTAACTAGTTCTAGCACATTGAGTTAACGTTATATAACATGTTATCACATAACACATAAGTCTAACACATAACTATCACATAATTATTGTTTTGACATTTTTGGTATATTCACCAATTGTTTGCGTCAACTCGTTTGCGTTTCGGTGTAATTCCCGAAAGACTACACATGTAGTAAGTGTCAAGCGTCATTTAAACCCTAGTTTAAATGTAATGAGGTGTGCGTTATAGATTCAGTGATCTTTAAGTTTGAATTGACGGAGTTGAGTTAACGGAGTTAACGGAGTTAACCTGAAATTGACGATTGTCACATCATTCCCATGTTAGAGAATTTTCGTCCCAAAAATTTGAGTCAAGTCGTGATGAGTGTCTGAAAAAGTAAAAAGATTTTCAGTTTGTCATATCATCCCCTAGTAGAAAGAAATTTCGTCCCGAAATTTAATTCATACCTCCGGTGATTTTTGACGGTTTGTCGGGTTTCGCGGTTTTCTGCGTTTGGTCAGCCCTTCAAAAAGGTGAGGATACTTTTTCATCATTTGATCCTCGCGTTCCCACGTGAACTCCGGTCCACGTCTTGAGTTCCAACGAACCTTAACGATTGGAATTTTGCTGTGCTTGAGTGTTTTGGTTTCCCAATCTAAAACTTCAACTGGTTCTTCAATGAAGCGTAGTTGTTCATCAACTTGCAGTTCGTCCAAAGGGACTACTTGGGTTTCATCAGATAGGCATTTCTTCAAATTGGATACATGAAAAACATTGTGTACACTGCTGAGTTCCGCTGGTAAGTCCAATCGGTATGCCACCGGACCAACGCGTTCCGTTATCCGGTAAGGACCAACATATCGTTGGTTGAGTTTGTTTCGCTTTCCAAAGCGAATCACACCTTTCCAAGGTGAGACTTTGAGTAACACTTGGTCATTCACTTGAAATTCGAGAGGTTTTCGGCGCTTGTCGGCGTAACTCTTTTGGCGATCTCGTGCTGCTGCCATGCGGTTTCGGATTTGAACAATCTTTTCCGAAGTTTCGAGTACCAGTTCTGGACCAGTGATTTGGCTGTCACCCACCTTTGCCCAGCAGAGAGGTGATCGACACTTCCGTCCGTACAGTGCTTCAAACGGCGTTGCTTTAATACTTGCGTGGTAGCTGTTATTATACGAAAACTCTACCAAAGGTAGGTGAGGTTCCCAACTTTTTCCGAAATCCAATACGCATGCACGCAACATGTCCTCTAAGGTCTGAATAGTTCGTTCACTTTGCCCATCCGTCTGAGGATGGTATGCTGTGCTCATATCAAGACGGGTGCCTAGTGCGCTTTGTAGTGACTTCCAAAAGTGCGAAGTGAAAAATCTCGATCAGAAATGATTGAGACAGGCACTCCGTGTCTAGACACTCCTTCTTTCATGTAGACGCGAGTCAATCTTTCCATTTTGTCCGATTCCTTAATCGCTAAGAAGTGTGCCGATTTAGTCAACCGGTCAACGATCACCCAGATGGCATCGCATCCCGTCGGTGTTTTAGATAATCTCGTGATAAAATCCATTGAAATGTGTTCCCATTTCCACATTGGAAGTTCCGGTTGCTGTAGCAGGCTAGATGGTTTCTGGTATTCTATTTTGACTCTGGCAAAAGTCAAGCATTTGCTCACGTAGGTGGCAATCATGGTACATTTTATCTGAGCCAGGGTGGATAGAATATCGGGACTTGTGTGCTTCGTCCATCACTAGAGTTCTCAACTCTCCGTATCGTGGAACCCAAATCCGGTTCTCAAAATATCGGACCCCGTCCGATTTGGTTTCAAGTTGCTTGTTCATGCCCCGCATGAGTTCTGATGGAAGGTTATCATCCTTCAAGGCTTCGAGTTGCGCATCGCGAATCTGATCGGGTAAGTTGGCATGAATCGTGAGTTGCAGTGCTCGCACTCGCCTGGGTTTATCGGTTTCTTTTCTGCTGAGGGCATCGGCCACTACATTGGCCTTGCCAGGGTGGTACTTGATGGCACAATCATAATCCTTAAGCAGCTCGACCCAACGACGCTGTCGCATGTTCAGCTCCTTCTGATCGTAGATATGTTGGAGACTCTTGTGGTCGGTGTAAATAGTAAACTTGGTACCGTACAAGTAATGCCTCCATATCTTAAGAGCAAACACCACAGCTCCGAGTTCCAAGTCATGGGTCGTGTAGTTCTTCTCGTGAACCCGTAGTTATCGAGAGGCATAGGCTATAACCTTCTCGAGTTGCATCAGCACACAACCGAGACCTTGTATCAATGCGTCACAATGTACCTCGAAATTCTCTGTTCCCTCGGGTAGGGCTAGAATAGGGGCGCTACAGAGTTTGGTTTTCAACAGTTGAAAAGCGGATTCTTATGCGTCACCCCAATTGTACTTAGTGCCTTTGTGAGTCAAAGCAGTGAGGGGTTGAGCAATCTTTGAAAATCCCTCGATGAAACGCCGGTAGTAGCCGGCCAGTCCTAGGAATTGCCACACCTCAGTCGGAGTCTTAGGTGCTTCCCAGTTTTTGATGGCCTCTACCTTACCGGGATCGACATGGATACCGTTCTCGTTATTCACATGTCCTAAAAAGTGAACCTCGCGAAGCCAAAATTCGCATTTCGAGAGTTTAGCATACAGTTGTTTCTTCTTCAACAATTCAAGAATTAACCTCAGGTGTTCTTCGTGGTCAGCCTCGTCCTTGGAGTAGACGAGAATATCATCAATGAAAACAATCACAAACCTGTCGAGGTACGCCTTGCATACTCGATTCATGAGATCCATAAATACGGTTGGTGCGTTGGTTAGGCCAAAAGGCATCACCGAAAACTCGTAGTGACCATACCGTGTTCTGAAATCCGTCTTTGAAATATCTTCTTCGCTCACTCTTAGTTGATGGTAACCAGACCGCAGATCGATCTTCGAGTAGTAACTCGATCCTTGGAGCTGGTCAAACAGATCATCAATTCGGGGTAAAGGATAACGGTTCTTGACCGTCACCTTGTTCAACTCCCGGTAGTCGATACACATGCGGAAAGTCCCGTCCTTCTTTCTGACAAATAAGGCAGGGGCTCCCCATGGCGATGAGCTAGGTCGGATAAAACCTTTATCCAATAAATCTTGCAACTGAGTGGACAGTTCCTGAAGCTCCGCCGGTGCGAGCCGATACGGGGCTCGTGCTATGGGTGCTGCACCGGGGGTCAATTCAATTTGAAACTCGACTTGTCGAATAGGAGGGAGTCCAGGCAAATCCTCCGGGAAAACTTCCGGAAAATCTCGCACAATCGGTATCTCTTCAATTCGCTTCTCCTCCGCGGGTTTCTCAACAATCTGCGCCAAAATTGTCGGATGACCCTTTCGTAGATACTTCTGCGCCTTCATGAGGTTGATAACGCTGGTGGTCATGCCGCTTCTCTCGCCCCGGATCGAAATGATCTCGCCGGAAGGGGTAGTAATGTGGACTATCTTGTCGTGACATATAATCTCCGCTCGGTTCTCGGATAACCAGTCCATGCCGACAACGACCTCGAAGCTACCAAGCGTAAAAGGTATGAGGTCGATATCAAAAATATGACCTGACAGTTTTAACTTACATCCCGCAAGTACATGAGTCGTTTCTACAGACTTTCCGTCGGCTAATTCTACTGGAAACTTAGCATCTAACGGGGTTGGAGTTAAGTCTAAGAGTTGACTAAAGGCTTTCGACACAAAACTCCTATCAGCTCCAGTGTCAAACAATAAAGAAGCAAAACAATCGTTCACAGGGAACTTACCAGTCACCACGTACGGATCATTGCGGGCTTGACCCGACCCAATAACAAAAGCTCTTCCTTTACCATTGTTTCCACCACCACTGCCACTTCCATTACCTCCATTGTTGTCGTTCTGTTTCAACTTGGGACAATCTTTCCTGAAATGACCTTCCTGCCCACATTTGAAACATCCCTTCGTCGTCATAGGTTGTTTAGGAGCACCCTTTGTCGCAAGGTCTCCTCTACATTCCTTTGCCTGGTGACCCATTTTTCCGCATCTCAGACACTTGACACGGTCACACGGCCCAGCATGATGATAATTGCACCGGTTGCACTTCGGATATTTCCCAGCATATCCGCTCCCCCTGCCCACCACCGTTGTTATTGTTGTTGTGACCCTGATTGTTGAAGCCCCGAGTGAGTTCGGGCTTACGGTAGTGTTGTTGCTGTGGGGGGTTCGAGGATGAGGATCTGGTGTTGTCAAACTTTCTCTTTCCGCTGCTCGGGTTGTTGTTGCTGTTGTTGTCAGTGTTCGGGTTGTCACGGGCTTTAGTGGTTGAACCCCTAGGTGGTAGCGCACCTTGGGTCACTGCTTGATCCGTTAGTTTGTGAGCTAACTGAATCGCTTGTTGAATCGTGGCTGGTCTGGAAGACGTCACCATGCCCTGAATTTGCGGTGCTAACCCATCAATATACATTTCAATCCTCTTACTCGGTGGGTCTACCATCCGTGGACATATCACGGCCAACTCGTGAGAACGGGTAGTGTAGGCCTCGATTTCTTAACCCACCATCTTCAATGACCAAAACTTTGATTCCAACTTTGCAATCTCCTCCCTAGGACAGTACTCTTCTCGCATCATGTTTTTGAACTCCTCCCAGTTCATAGCGTTAGCCAGTTCCAATCCAAAGATCTGCACGTTTAAATTCCACCAAGGGAGGGCAGAATCTTCAAGTGTTCCAGCAGCAAATTTGACCCTACTAGCAGGGGGACAATTACACATCTCAAGCACCGATTCGGCCTTCTCAGCCCAACGCAGGAAGCCTATAGCTCCCTCAGTGCCCTTAAACGTACTGGGCTTGCAGTCAAGGTAGTTCTTGAAGGTACATGTTCCAATTGGACCTCCAGCTTGGTTCTGAACATGTGCGGCTAGAGCGGCCGCCGCATGGTCGTTCAGCAGAGTTTGGAGTTCTGCTGCAGTCAAGTTGATGTCACCTCGTCCGTGTCCAGCGTTTCTTCCTGCCATTTCCTTGTCCGAGTTCTTTCCGGCTGCTCCAAGTACACTCAACTCCTCTGTCGGTCGCCTAGGATTAGCTTACCGATCTTTGCAACCTTGCATGTGTATAAGATTTTATGAAAGTAGGCTAGTCCATCGGTAGCATCTTCACTAGCCTTTGGAGTCGTACACCATGTAAAACAGTAGCATCCACCTAGTAGAAAGGGAACATAATCCTAGATATCTCCTATATCTTGAAACAATGACAGCTTGACCGGGTGGATGATGGTGACCGCCGCTTGGTATGGATCATGAAGCGGCTGGATGATAAGAAAACGTTGCTAGTGCTATTTCTGTTCGGGTCCTTGCTACTTGGAGTTGCTCTTGCAAGTCTATTATCTCGGCTTGCATCCTTCTCATAATTTTCATCTGTTGGTCGCTAGCCTCTTGCATCTCCTTCATGGCCGCTGTCATGCGGGAAATTTCCTCCTTAGTTTCGGTTCCATCTTTTAACAGTCCGGAAACGTTCGCTCTCGTATTGCGCATGTAACCAACATCACGCTCCAAACAAGAAACAACAGCTGCGAGCACACGCTCTACAGGTTCGGTTATAGGTGGTAGGGTGTTGGGGTAAGCAGGATGGCTCGGGTGAGGTAGCGGGGGAACTTGCTCGCGATAGACCATACGCCTAATCATATTAGGGTACCAATCCCAACTAACTTCGTTTTCGTACATGCCTCCGGATAAGCGATACCTCTTCGGTGCAGGAGCTTCGAGTTCCGGGACTACCCGGGGTGGCGATGAGGTAGGTAACTGCGGTTCCTTCCCATGCGCATGAGTCATCGGGTCGGATGATAATGATGGTGGCGTCGACATCCCTACAGGTAAGCCGTGTATGCGAGCGTATGAGTGAAAAGGGGTAAAGAGATAAGATAACAAAGACTACACAAATCTATGCAGTGCGTATCATTATAACTAATGGGTCGTCGCGGTTATAGTCTAGTACGCATGCAGCTTCTAGTTCGCTATAACCAATGGCTCTGATAACAATCTGTCACACCCTCAAAATCCACTAACGGAGTTTTACCGTCAGAGGGTGTGAACTAACAGGATCGGAATCATTAGTTATAATCAAACCATAAAAACGTTTAAATGAAAATAAGTGCGGAAGCGTAAATACCAAAAGACAAAAGTTGCGTCATGCAGGACAACTTAAAAACCCAAGTAATAATAGTTAAAAACATGTTTGCATATCAGAATGTTCAAAAACCATGCATGATCCTATACCGCGCGCCCGCCTCGGCTACCTGAGAATAACATACTAAATGTGTCAACACGAGGTTGGTGAGTTCACAAGTTTATATAAAATAAAGCGTTTAGCGTTTGCGTTCAGCGTTTTGCGTTTAGCGTTTTGCGTTCAGCGTTTTGCGTTCAGCGTTTTGCGTTACCAGATAGTGTTATGTCAATTATATATCTATAGGTAGCTAGCCTATAAAACAAGTATTACTAAGTGTTCGACACCGAAGCTGACTGTTTATCATTTGCCTTGCCACCAGGTCTATCCCGACCATGGTATGTGTTTAGCCAAGATTACACCCACTCGACCTCCAGTCGAGTTTAGCGTTGGGTGGGGTTTGTCAAACCCAGTAGTACTACTCAACAATGACTCGCTATTATCCAATACTAAACGGTTCGATGTGAATGAAGGACTTTAGTTATTGCGTTTGCCACTTAGTCTTTACAAGTGATATATAATTTATATTAACAAAATTTTAAATGCGTTTTCGGAGTATGTTATCTTCCCAAGTGAAAAGCGTTTGAAAATAGTTTAGAGGGGTAAGTGAACTCACTGTTTGCGAAGAATTCCCAAAATAAATCACCAAAGGATGCGCGTCACAGAAAAACTCTCTCTAGCGTTATAAAACAACAAAGAGATTTTTCTAAGTGTCGGAACTATTATCGAGTCTCTAGACTCGGTGCATAATACCTATGCACACAATATGTTTCGTGTTTCGTTTGTGAATCGTGTGTGTCTTAACTAGTACATTTGTGATACGATACATGTGTGAACAATTATTTACGTGCCATGTATTAATAATGTACATCACTAGCAACTATTCCCCGCAGGGGCAATTTGGTCAAATTATAACAATTAACTAGCAATTATTCCCCGCAAGGGCAATTTGGTCAAAACACGACAATCAATTAGCAATTACCATGTTTCATGCAACTTTTACAAAATTCAGCAACTAATTTTCTTATTGACAGAATTCTACTTGAAAAACTAGTCTATTCCACCGATCATAGCATCTCAATTAATTTACCAAAAATCATCACAAAAGAATGTATGTCTTAGGTTTCCAGAAGATATTTTATTATATTTTTATTCCACATAGGTTTCTCACAATAATAAAATCATTACAGCAAACTCATAACAGTCAAATTCATGCGCAACAGAATGTTATTTGAAAAATCCAATAAATGCAAGACCACTTGGGTTAGGTTCCTAACTCAACAATTCAACTTCCAGAAGTGGAACCAACCCAATTGGTCTCGTAGTTCATGAGATATAACATTTACAAAACAACCTAACAACAGGTCTAGCAACTCAGCCTTGCACAACGTTTTTGTAAAATCATAAAGGTTAACTTTTACACGTCCAAAAATTGCAAATTTATATTCTTTAGAAACTAGACTCAACCTAGTTTACTGTAGTATCAATATTCTCAACCAATTTTCACATTTACACCCCGTTACAGTCAATTGAACATCAACAACACAATCTGTCCAGAAACTGTTTGCAACAAAACTCAACCTATTAACTATCTATGGACCATAATCCGTTCATATAACATTCTAGACACCATAACCACTATCTATGCATATCAATTACACCATACATACATGGTTAGGGTTTTACTTGAACTCAAAATCAAGAAACAAACGATTAACATGCAATAACACCAATACTAGCTATCAATTCAACAATCAATACATCTTTCAATCAAAACAAGACATATGAACATCATGTATATAATTTCCAGATTCTAGGGTTTATAATTATACCTTCCAAAGCAAAAAAATAAGCAATGGGAAGGTAGAAGATGACTAGAATCGAGTGTAGGATGCTTCAATTGTGAAACCCAAGATCAAAAACCAAGCAATATGTGTGTGTGTGTGTGAGCCGATCGTGAAGAGAGGGGGGGGGGTGGTAGCTGTCGTCGGTTTTGGGGAGGGAGAGAAGGAGGTTAGGGTTTAGGTTAATATTAATAATAATATAATACACTTTGGTCCCTTAACTTTCAAATGTTTCTTTTCTAGCTTAATTAACTAGTTCTAGCACATTGAGTTAACGTTATATAACATGTTATCACATAACACATAAGTCTAACACATAATTATCACATAATTATTGTTTTGACATTTTTTGTTTATTCACCAATTGTTTGCGTCAACTCGTTTGCGTTTCGGTGCAATTCCCGAAAGACTACACATGTAGTAAGTGTCAAGCGTCATTTAAACCCTAGTTTAAATGTAATGAGGTGTGCGTTATAGATTTAGTGATCTTTAAGTTTGAATTGACGGAGTTGAGTTAACGGAGTTAACGGTGTTAACCTGAAATTGACGATTGTCACACATTTTGCCTTTTGTCTTTTTCGAGTATTTTCCGGGTAGACTTTACTTAGAGTATTTTCCTTAGAAAATACTCACCTAGCAGCCTTCAAACTTCTTGACCATAGCAAACTTTGCCCAATATGATCTAACGAGCAAACTTGTTCTTCAGAGATCCTTTCAACCCTATTGTTAATGAATAACATATTTAGCAAACCCAAGTGTGCTGGTAACACTATAGCTTGATTGGAGTTGAACCTTGCCCGAAAAGTCCTTAAGATAATTCTTTATCAACTTTCTTCAAGCATACTCGGATCACTGTTTATTAATGAATACCTTGCTAGATCTTCCAAATACTTGGCTTCAAAAGCTTGGTTAGCCAATAGCTTTCTCGGAATCAAACCTTGCTTGGTAATGAAGAACAACCTTGCTAGACATAGTGAACCCTGCTCGGATTGACACTAAAGATGACTTCAAGATGATAATTTGCCGAATGGCAAAATACCTTGCTAGGATAAATAAAACCTTGCTAGGAGGTCCAAGTGTGGTCGGTTTCCATACTTAACCATATCAGAGAAGTGTTGAGAATATTACAATCTCTCTTAAGTCATATCATGTCAAATCTTTGACCCAACAGCTGAAGCACTATTTCATTAATTCGTGACGCAGAAACTCTGTTTTCCTTCCAGATCTACAACTTTTGGTGTCTTCTTTCTCTCGTTTTATATTAAAGTTTGTATTTTTATTTTAAATCTTGCTCTTACTTGTCCAGATACATCAGATATGAGGATTTCATCCACATATCTAATTATTTTTAAAAAAGAGTTTTAAGAGTTTGTTTAAGTTTTTCCACTTTTGTCATTAAAATCTTCTAATTTTTTTTTCACAAAAATATGTCTGGTTACGAAGAGCAGGAAGTTTCTACTAACAAGATTCCTAGGTTGTATGGACAGGAGAATTTCATCAAGTAGAAGGTACTCTTTGAAGCAGTTCTTTGTTATAATGATGTTGAATGTGGACCTCCATAGTAAACGGACCTTATACGGGACCTACACATGGAACAAACAGTAATGTAACTGTTGAAGCACGAATGAAAAATATGGATGATAGAACTTTGGCCATGTTAAAATTGGGTTTATCTTGGGAGATCCTAAATAAAGTTGCTCACCATCAGACTGAAAAGGCCATGTATGATGCCATACTTGAAATGTTTGAAGAGAACACATAACTGAAAAATATCAAAAAGGAAAGGCTGAAGCAGCAACTTGATAGGTTCAAATACAAATATGGTGAGCGACTCAAATCTGTGCTGGAGAGATTTTTGGCTATTGTGAACGAGATAAGAACAACTGATTATGTTGTGTCTGACTTTGACTTGAATACAAAGCTGCTGTCATCATTGTCAAAGGAATGGTACACTACAAGAAATTTTATAAGGCAAAAACCAAATTATGACACATTGAAACTTGATGATGTGATTTGCTTTTTACAAGATGCTGAAATTGAAATGATAGAGAATGAAATGATCAGGGAAGACAAGCCTTGCTTCCAAGTATCAAACGGTCTTATTGCTCCTGTGGGTAAATTATCTACCACAGAACCAACAACAAATCCCAATCATTGAAGAACTGAGCGAGCATGGTGGTGAAACACCAAGAGGATTTGTTGTAGGGACAGCTCATTGATGAGGACTTTGCCTCAATGGCAAGTGGACATGCACCTTTTGTTGGTGGAAATGGAAGTCAAAGAAATGAGGACCAAGCGTTGTTTACAATGTTCACAGAATCATATAATGCATTTGTTGCCAAGAACATGATTCATTCCAGTGTTGTTCAAGATGATCTTGAGCAAATTGATGCTGATGACCTAGAGGACATGGACTTGAAGTGGCAGGCAGCCATGTTGGCTTTGAGAAGTAAGAGGTTGTACAATAGGACTGGTAGATCTCTTGTATCAGGTCCGAATGAGAGAATTGGGTTTGACAAATCAAAAGCCATTTGCTATAACTGTCAACAACCTGGGCATTTTGCTAGAGAATGTAACCTGCAAAGACAGTTTAATAACAATCAAAGTTAGCAGTTTCAACCAAGAAATCAAAACCAGTTTCAAAACCAATATCAACAAGGCCAGTCAAGAACATACAACAACAACTTCAACAATAACCCCAACTTAAATAACAACTACCAACAGCCCCAACAGAACAATCAACAAGTTGTCCCACAAAATCAAAACTACCAGAGAAATACCAATCGAAACCCTCCACATGCTCCCAACAACACCAACAGAAACATCACTAATCAGCCCAAAAATCAAGAAAATGTTTCACTGGCTGTCAACCAACAAGATAGTGATTTTGACTGGAGCAATCATGCAAATGACGTAAACGAAGCAAATGTGGCATTAATGACCCAGACAGAAAATGAAGCCGTATCCTCTTCTTCAACACGAGTACATTCTAACTCAACACTTGAATTACTTGAAATAATTGAATCTCTTAATTTAAAGATAGGAAAACTTGAGAGTGATTGCTTTAGAAAGCAAAGCATGAATAATGTATATGAATCAAGTGATCTGGCATATGAAGATAGAACTAAGAGCCTAGAAGAAGATTGTACGGAAAACTATAGAATACAGTCAATGTATGTCACGAAAATTGAAGGATTGAAAAGAATGGTGGTTGAGGAGAAGGTGAAGTATACCGCGCTTCAGGTGGAAAATGAATTTTTGAAAAACCTTGTCTCAACTGGTAATATCTGTGGCATTCTGAACAAGATTAAAAAGGATGATAAGTATAAGGCTGTGCCTCTACCATTTAATGACAACTACTATTTGAAAGTTGACAAAGAGAAAAGGGAGGCACACCTTAATCAGTTCAGATATGTTTTTCAAGACAAAGAGGAATTTATTGACAACTACAAAATGGTTGAAGTAAGTGAAGATGGAGAGTTTGTTTTGAAAGAAGATGTGAAAGATGAGAAATTAGTTGGAATTCAAGTTTCAGAGGATGACTTTGATGATGAGTGTTTGAATGTGGATGATTTAAGTGATACAAGTAATCAAGGTTCAGTTGATGAAGATGTAAAGAACAAAAGAAATGGAATACCAAACTCAATTGACCAACTTCCATTGTTACCGCCTGCTACACCAAAGATGAAAGGGCATTATGAGAAAATGAGAAGAGAACATGTGTCATTTGACATATGTGAAGGTTCCAAAATGTCTAAGGTTGCTTACAATGCTGTAAAGCCACCGAGAAAGGCAGTTTTAAGAAAGATCAAGAACAATACTTGAAAGACGCCAAATGAAACTATTTCAAATGACGAATATATTCCAGTATATCCTGTTTTCTCTAGTCAAGAATTATTTGATATTAGTGAGGTTGAAACTGTTGAGGAATATGAGAGAAGATAGACTAGGTACAAAGGAAGTTTGGATGAGGTTCCAATCAAGATGGAGAAAATAAAATTTTTGAAAGGCAAGTTGAAAGAAAATATATCAAGATTGAAGAGTTTGTACCCTTTTCCAATGATTTTGATGGACTCAAAACTCAGAAGACCATTGCCATTGAACCTCCTAGACCAAGTGAAAGGTTCAAGAAAGGAGTGTCACATGAAAGTTTCAAAGAAAAATTATGGTGCAAGAAATGTGATGAGTATGGTTACCACACAGATTCCTGCCATGAAAGGTTTACATACAAACCAATTTTTGTTCCAAATGACACCAAGTTGGGGCAAGATTTTGGTATGTACAAGAAGAAGTATGATGAATACTTGGGCAAAGGGAAGAAGTGTGAGGAAGTAGAAGAAAAAAATGTGAAAGTTCAAAAGCTATGCAGAATGAAAAGATTATTGTGGTAGTAGAAGAAAAATTTTAAAGGACTACAGTAGAACAAGTAAAAAGAAACAATTCTCAAAACAAATCTGATGTAGTAATGAAGAAGAATACTTAACCCATCAGAATTGTTCCAAGGGGTGATTCAAGATTAGCAAAGTCTGATGACAGTGATGATGGAGATGATGGTAATGATGGAGATGTAGGTGATATTGTTGGAGGGATTGAAGAAAATATTGGTATTGATGTTGAGATGGTTGATGCACAGGCATAGGGGGAGTTACAAAACTTACCTTTACCCACACCACTAGCCACACCACTACCGACACCACCAAACACACCACCAGCCACACCACTAATAACACCACCATCCCCACCACCACAAACTGACCCATATATTCCATCCCCACCGACATCACCTATAACCCAAAGCCCACCTAAAACCACTAACGAACCACTTACTGAAATCCAAACCCTAATCCAAAACCAGAACCAAAACATTCATGAACCCTACATTCCACAACATGTCCCAGCCAACCTATTAAATTTTCCATTCACACCTTTCCAATCCCCAACCCATTCCCAAACTCAAGAACAACCTACCCAACCCTAAACTGAAATACCTGATCCTTATCTTGATCAGCCAATTCAAACCTCTTCCACTACTGATTATCTGTTCAGACGGAACATGGATTTACTGGTAGAAAATGTGGATCTTATGGGGAGAAATGAGGAGTTGAGGAATGAGAATAATGATTTAAAAGCTCAGTTGGCAGAAGGATTGACAAGAATTCAAACCCTGGAGGCCGAGGTTGAGAAGACCTCAGCTGCACCAAAACAGGGGGAGAATATTATTGTTGTGACTGATGCTGATACAGTTGGAGTTGAAGAAGAGGAGAATGTGGTTGAAAATGTTGATAATGATGGTTTGATAACACTATTAAGTGCTTATGGTGATAGTGATGATGATGAAAGTGAAGTAAGAGGCTTTGATGAAGAAGGATATGAAGGAGATGACTCAGATGGAGGTGAGAAAGACTATGATGCTCATGACATAATTTCAAACAAAAAAGTTGTGAATGAGGAGAGGGAAAAAGAGGTAGAGAAGGAGACTAATGCTGATATGAATGATCAAATAACTAAAAATCTATTGACTACAGAGGCTATAGCGACTGATGCTATTGGGACTGATGTATTAATTGATGTGATTATGGAGGAAGGAGCTGAGACTGAGGAAGTTTGTTTAACTGAAGAGATTGAGAACACTGAAACTTCCAAGAAGTTGGCTGATAAGGAAGAGTTAAAAAGATTGATGGATGAGATTGAAAATTTTCCAAGTGAATATGAAGATGAAAGAAGGAGAAGAGAAAAAGGCAAAGACATGGTTGAAACCGATGAAGAAACTCTCGTTGATACCCATGATAAGGCTGATAATGATGAAGATATAGATGATGAAGATGCACTTGCTGAACAAGCTGCCAAGAGGCAAGCTTATATTATTATACAAGAAACATTTGAAAGGGAAAGAATTGCTCAGTCTATGACTGCACGGGTGTTTGGTGAACAAGAAACATTGATTGAACAAGCCAATATTGCCAAAACTTTAGATCAAGAAGGTGATGTTGAGTAGGAAGACATTGAAGTTCTGATTAAGATGAAACAAGCTGAGGAAATTGAAAACACCTTAGCACTGGTAATAAGCAAGTTCAATCAGCCTGAAACTGAAATCCCAACCACTACCGTGAAAGTCCCTGATGAAACAAATAAACAAGTGGTAGTAGATGAAGCAAGTGAACCAATAATCGTTAAACTTTCCAAGATATGGAATGCATATGCTGAGAAAATTGCCGAGGAAGATGAGAGAAAAGGGGAAAAGGATGAAAAATTTGGAAAGAAGTATACAAGGAAGAGATGCAGATATGATGGTCGTGATTACAGTGATGATGAGATGAAGAAGACAACGACTAATGATCTGATGAACCTGATTATACTGTTGAGAGCCCTAAGGAACATGAAAGCCATGTGATGGTTGTTCCTATTCAGGCTGTTATGCAAGAAGCTGAACCAGACTTTAATGAACCAAGAATAGAAGCATTGGATGAATCTGCTGAAAGAGAAGATGAAACTGAAGAAGATGACAATGCTGAAGATGACAATAATGATGATTACAATGATGAAGATGACAACAATGATGATGATGATGATGCTGGTGATAACACAGCAATTTCTGAAACTGTTGACTCCCCACAAATTGTAATGACTAATTAGCAAAGGGAGAACATACAACAAAGTCTTGAGAATGCATGGAGAAATCATCCATTGGTTATAAGCTTGATCAAACATGGTTATAAGTTTGAAACTTAGTTCCTATGATAGATGAGCAACTGCTGAGATTGGTTGACAAAGAAGCTTATAAGATAAAGAAAAGGATTGAGAAGAAGAATCGTGATTCCTTGAAAAATAGGGACTATTTGAGATTGCATGGATTGTCCGAAATGTACTTGAGTAATAGGAGTTTTAGTAAATTGGAAGAACACTATAACATAAATCGGGAAAGAGTAGAAAGAGAGGAGAATGAGAGATTGAAAAGAGAAGCACATAAACAAGAAAAGATTGATGAACTAATGAAGAGGTATGGCGGAAAGTGCAAGTACCTGATTGATTGAGGTATTGCAATGGAGAGAGTGGATGGAATGTCAAAAGCACAAGTTGAATCACATTTAAAAAGGATGTCTAAAAAGGATGATACTGAAAATGCACCAAAAAGGCCAAGACTTGTGACTATAGCTGAGAAAGAGAAAACTGAGAAGAAGAAAATATGGGAGGATGAAAGGATCACATTGCTTGAAAGACTGATAGAAGCAAGAGGGAGTTTGAGTATGATTGGAGGGATGGATAGAAGTGAGAGGTTAGCACTATTTGATGCTGAGCTAGAAAAGTATAAACAATAAAGGGCTTAATCTTCAAAGGCTGCAAAAATTAATACTGTTGTGCGTATAAAGCTTGAGCCAGTTGAACACAGAGATCCATGGGAAGATGAGAAGAGGATCAGAACCCTTAAAGGGTTAATGATGACCAAAGGAATGGATAAGAGGAAGTTTGATCTCCTTGGTAAAGCTCAATTGAAAGAACTCTTTTATGAACAGAAGGAAGATTGGGAGAGACTGGAGGTTGAATAGAGGAATCCTCAAAATTTTGAAGCTGGACCTAGTGGAGTTCGATTTGTTCCAGCTGGTCAGCTTGGAAATAAAGCTGTGCTTACGATGATTGAAAAATTGGCTCAAGTAGTCAGTGATAATATTGATGAGTTGAGGGCTATGCCAGTTGAAATGATAATTTCGATGTATGAGAAGAAATTTGGGGAATTGGGGGCCACTAAACCCAGAAAGGCAATACCCTCCAGGCCCTCAGCCTCTAGACCACAAGTTCCTGCAACCAGAGTCACACAATATCGACCAGAAAGTCCACATCTGATGTGGACCTACCGAAAATACTCTTTTATGACTCTGTGGCTTAATCATTGAAGGTTGTAATAAGGAGTGGAGATTTGCAGGATATCATCTTCAAGGATGATTTTGCTCAGTTTAAAAGGGAACAGCTAGAGAAGATGGCAAGTCTAGGACTTTATGACTATCATGACAGAAATAGACTTGCGGGAAGGAAAAAGAATGAACTGTCCAAATATCTGAAAGAGCAAGCAAGCACTGGATTCCCTTTGCTAAATAAGAAGAGGAAGTGGAAGTTGACTGAACATGAAAAAGCAAAAAGAGCAAAGAGAATGAGGAATATCACATGTGCTGAGTTTGGATATATTACATAGGTGAGGGAGAGAGACCCGTTGGCAAACATGATGGTTTTCATTAGTATAAGAAAAAGAATGGCCCAACCTGGAAGTCCAAAGAAATGGTAGGATCAACAGAATTGATTACAAAGAAGAAGATGATACCTACATTCATAAACTCAAATGGACATGCCTTGGGAATTATCCGAACTGATGAGGAATTAACTTTCCTACATGATGATGATTTAAGGGATATTATGGAGTGGACTGTACCTAAAAACCACCATCATCATCAACGATTATTCATGTTCAAAGAAAGAGCAGGAAGTGTTATTTTGGGAAGAAAACAAGCAACCACAAGCTTCAGAAGATAAGAATATGTTGTTAGCTTAGGTTTTGCTTGTAATATCCACTGGACAGAATTTCTACTTGTAATAATTTGATTTTGCTATGTAATTTTGACTTTTGAATTTGATGTTTATTTTGGACTAAGTGTATGTAACCATAGAATTGTTTTGGTATAGGTGAGGGTGTTCCAATCTAGGGGAGATTGTTGGGATGAGAAAATGACTTAAGGAAGATTGGAATCTTCTCAACCTCCCTGAAAATGGCTAAGTATGGACATCGGGCACACTTAGGCCTCCGAGCAAGCTTTTACTTAAGCCTAGCAAGGTATTTTGCCTTCAGGGCAAGGTTATCTTCTTGAAGTCTTCTTTTGTGTCAATCCGAGTAGGGTTCACTATATCTAGCAAGGTTGTTCTTCGTAGCCAAGCAAGGTTTGCTTCCCAGCAAGCTCTTGGCTAAACCAAGCTTTTGAAGCCAAGTATTTTGGAAGATCTAGCAAGGTTATTCATCAATAAAAGTGGTCAGAGTATGCTTGAAGAAAGTTGATAAAGAATTATCTTAAGGACTTTGTCGGGCAAGGTTCAACTCTAAGCAAGCTACAGTGTCACCAGCACACTTGGGTTTGCTAACTAAGTTATTCATTAACAAAGAGTTGAATGGATCTATGAAGAACAAGTTTGCTCGTTGGACCATATCGAGAAAAGTTTGATATGGTCAAGAAGATTGAAGTATGCTAGGTGAATATTTTCTAAGGAAAATATTCTAAGTAAAGTCTACCCGGTGAACTGTTCCCCCACACACTTTGGTTACTAGGTCTGCTCGAAGATGACTGAAGCACCAAAGCTAACCCGAAGACCTGCTTTACACATCGAATCATTTGTAATTTGATTTACTGAATATGTATCTTTAATTAGGTTTTCTAGAAGGAATGACAGCTGTCAGGTAGGCCTATAAAAGGAATAATTATGGCACGCCTAAAAAGCGACGGACATCCGATATTATTCCTGACTTTGATATTGACGGCTGCTCTTTAATACGTCCTGACAAAAACATTCCCTTTCTGTAACCCTGATTGATTCTCGTTTATATTGATATTTCTATAAATGGAAATCTTTTGAGTAACAGTCTGTGTTTGTTTACTTTTGTATTTCCAAGCAATATATATTGTGTTAGTGATTCCGCTATTAACATGATATCTTTCTTATAAAATAGCAAGTCGTTAACCTATCTTGTCAACACCTCACGGCGTGGGTTGCGACAGTTGTGTAGTGATCGTTATTCGGGATCGACATTTTGGGATACCAAAGACCTAGCTTCGGTTGCCCTTTCAGATATCTAAACATACATTTAACAGCAATTAAATGAGAAAGTTTAGGTTTAGCCTGGAAACGGGCACATTGATAGACTGCAAACATAATGTCTGGGCAACTGGCGGTGAGATACATTAGAGATCCTATCAATGATTGATAGTACGTTTAATCTACGGAGTTCCCTTCAATTTAAGATTAAAGAAGAGGTCTTGCCGCCATAGGATTTGCCGCATCCTTAGAATCTTAGAAATCGAATTTTGCCAACATGTCCTCGACGTATTTTCCTTGATTTAGCAAAATTCCTATCAAACTCTGACGAACCTGTAATCCCAAAAATGTCATCATCTGCCCCAACGAACTCATCTCAAATCTCTTCTTCATTACTTCTTCAAATTAAAAACATAGAGCAGTACTGGTGGAGCCAAAATGATATCATCCACATAAATCTGAACCAAGATAAGATCTTTCCCAACAATTTTAAGGAACTAAGTGTGATTTGTACCCATGCCCCAAAAGATGAGCCGTCGAAGTTTCATACCATGCCCGAGGATCTTGATAAAGACCATAGAGAGTTTTGTCTAACTTGTAGATGCAAGTAGGATGCTTTGAATCAACAAAACCCGGTGGCTGGTCCACATAAATCTCCTTCTTTACCTCTCCATACGGAAACGGTCTTGACATCCATTTGATAAACTGTGAACCCCATGTAAGAAGCATATGCCAAGAAAATCCGAATGGCCTCAAGACGAGCCACTGGAGCATACACTTTAGTGTAATCTAAACCCTCAACCTGACGAAAACCACGAACCACAAGCCGCACTTTGTTTTAAACAATAACCCTAGTATTAACTTGTTTGTTACGAAAAACTCATCTTGTAGCTAAAGCCTTCTTCCCAATGGGCAACTCAACCAATCTCCAGACCTTGAGTTTCTTAGACTAATTTAATTGTTCATGCATAGAGTCCACCCAACTTGGTTCTTGCAAAGCCATTTCAACATACTTTGGTTCAATCTGAGAGATGAAACAGGAAAATAAGCAACCGTTGATGCGTCATGTCTGACTTCTGGTTGAGACGCCTGTTTCAAGGGGACCTATGATATTTTCGATTGGATGATCCCGATGAATTCTTGTCAGAATAGAATGATCAAGAACAAAACTGTTAGTTGGTAGATTTATCGAATCTTCAAGGATTTTAGAGAGAGGGTTCTTCCATGCAGATGCCGCATTACTTTGCGAGTACGAGGTACTGACAATGTATTCATTTGGTATGACATCTGGGAAGAGAGTGCTACCAAAGATTTAACGAATGGCACTCTCCCCCTCAACTGATGAAACGTCGGCCGCAGAAGTCTCAGCGGTGTGTAGTTCACATACTTCAGGAGATTCTTGTGAAGACATAGTCTCAGTAAAACTTTCCGCTTGACTTGCAGACAACAGCTGAGCAATATTCAATGATTCCCACAGGTCTATACTCAGCACTGGAGACTTTTGAAAATCAGAAGAAATGTCATCTTCTTCATCAACAACATTTGAAGTCCCCGAGTTTTATGCATAAACAACTGGAAACACATTAAATGGCTTAAATAATTCATTATAATCGAATAACCAGTCAGGATCGACACGAGAATCAGTTTCATTCTCCTCTAGCCAATGCACTTCATAAGATTCCGCTATCTGCTTCGTTCCCTTGTTGTAGACTCTGTAGGCAGTGCGACCATCATATCCAACAAAGTAGCAATCATCAGCCTTAGCTCCAAACTTTGGAGTCGATTTGAGATTTAGTAGAGTACACGGACATCCAAAAGCTCAAAAGTGTGCTACAGTAGGCTTGTGACCAGAAACAATTTCATAGGGAGTCTTCATCTGTGATTTGTTGATCAACACCCGATTTTGAACGTAACAAGCGGTATTGACCGCTTCAGCCTAGAAGAATAGAGGTAGCTTAGAATCACATAACATAGTTCTTGCAGCCTCGATTAGAGCTCTATTCCTTCTCTCAGCAACACCATTTTGTTGTGGTGTGCGAGCTGAGCTGTATTGTCTAAGTACTCCCCTATCGGCACAAAAATAATTCAACATTGAGTTCTTGAACTTCGTGCCATTGTCACATCAATTTCATTTTTGCTTCTGATTGAGTTGATTCTTCATAAGCAACACAAAGAGTTTTATCAATTCTGCAGTTTCCATCTTATTTGACAAGAAAAACACCCTAGTATAACGTGAGTAGTCATCAGTTACAACAAGACAATAAGAACTGCGAGAAAGACTCAATAAGTGAACCAGACCAAACAAATCCATATGAAGCAATTGAATAACCGAGGAAATAGTATTGACCACTTTTGGCTTGTGAGATTTACGGCGATTTTTGCCTAAAGCACAAGCTACACATTTTTCAGTTGTTACAAAATCTTTAACATGCAAACCATGGACTATGTCATTTTTAGCAAGACAGATTAAAGTTTTGACAGTAGCATGACCAAGACGATGATGCCAGAGCATGGCATTATGTTCTGACACTTTTGAAAATAGACAGATAATTTCATCTGGAACATTTTGTTCATGTCGATCACATATTCATTATCTTTTCTTTGTTATCGAACAAGAACCCAATCTTCTGGTATGATGATACCATGGTTTAAAATACGACACTCTTTGTTAGTGAAATGAGTTGAAAACCCTTATCACAGATCTGCGAGACGCTGAGCAGACCATGTTTCAATTCCAGAAAAAAATTAACATTCTCGAATTTAAGAACACCATTACTTACAAAACCCTTCTGTGTAATCTTTCCCTTTTCTCCTCCCGCAAAGGAAACATACCGTCTATTAAATATTTGAATATCCTGCAGTTGAGAGATGCCTCGTATCATGTGCCTGGAACAACCACTATAAACATAGCAAGGTCTGATGATATTCATCCATAGTTTCTCCTGCACGATATGCGAGACTAATTAGTTTTTGGTACCTAGTCCATACTAGTGCCGGGTAAGCCTGATTCATCTAAATGTGATATAAGTTTCCATGACATGTCTTCCTGATTATCTAAGATCGAGCAGGAAGATTTTGATGACTTGTACATCGGAGATTTGGGCAACCATTTATATTTGGGTTTTAAAATTTTGTTATTAACATAAATGGTTGACTTTGTCTATGGTTTGTGGACGGAAGACACATTGGACTTTGACTTCCCGAACGATTTTGATCTGGAGGCCAAGTTTGGTCTTGGGACCAAAACCGAGTTTCCATAAAGTTTTTGAAACATGAAAGGCATAGTCTGATGGGAGTTAAATCTGTCATCCTTGTTTCTTTTCCAATCACCATTAGAGGAATTTGCCTTATAATAGCTTGATTTGTTAGAACTAAATTTATGAAAGGTATCTTGAAGCATATTCCTTTGATGATATCCATAGTATGGGACACAAGGATAGTCTGAGCAATTTCTAGCAATGTGATCCGGAAAGTCACAATTAAAACATGTTTGCCTTTTAACATAAAAGTTATTGTGGTCAACTCCTGGTCTTGTTTTGTTGTGTGAGCCAGTCTGTCCTGCTTTGGACTTAGCACTTGATTGGTCACAATTATTAATACATGAACTTCCTTCTTTAACAAACTTAGGTGATGAAGATTTATGCAAACTTTTATTTTTATCATATTTATTCAAAACCACACCACCATATTTAAACTTTTTGCAAAATTAACCACACAATTGTCTTTGCTCTTAAAAATAGATCTCACACAAACATTTGTAACAACAGAGTTCAAAACATGCAAATTTAACGAAACATTAGAATTAATGTCTTTATTA
Source organism: Bidens hawaiensis (assembly GCF_021521415.1). Lineage (NCBI taxonomy): Eukaryota > Viridiplantae > Streptophyta > Magnoliopsida > Asterales > Asteraceae > Bidens > Bidens hawaiensis. The sequence continues at coordinate 59,447 of NW_027506488.1, forward strand.
TTCAAAACAGATAAATCATCATCCTCATCAGTCCAATCCTCAACAATTACTTTATATGCAAGTGAAGCAAACACATTAGTATCATTCACCCTTGAGGTTGATTCAGTAGCGTTGACTGAACCAAGAGCACTTATGCCATTAGTAGTCGGCTTACCATACGGCATAAACTTTTCTATTTCTTCGTCTTCTTTGGTAAGATGTAGTCCATCGTAGTTGTCATTATATGTAGGGGGAACCACACTGTACTCAATACCTTCACCCTTGTTTTCTTTCCATTTTAATTGTTTTTCAATCATTGACTCAACAATAGAACTAGAGACATCGAATTTATTAAAATTAAATTCAGCATTTTCAAATTTATTAGTTAACTTAGCAATCTCCAACTTAGAGGCTTCTAACTCGGTGGTTAGTTTGGTAATTTTCTGTTTAGCATCTAAGTCTTGACAACATTTTATGCTATAATCGGATTGAAGTTTTGAGAAATCCTTTTGTTGTGCCTCTAGTTTTTCTTTTAAAGCTTTTTTGAGTTTCTTAAGAGTGAAGTTTTCATGTTTTATTCCTTCAATTTCTCTAATCTGATTACTATTGTGAGATTTATGTAATTCTACCTTATTTACACAAGATTGAGAACATAATTCAGAACTTACCTCGAATGAGCTAGGAGAAGTGAAGGCCATGAAGGCAAACTGAAGATTCTTAACTTGTTCCTCTTCATCGTTTTCTTCAGTGACATCAATCTTGGCAAAATTAGAAGTCTGATTGCTCATGTTCAAAGCTACCATCTGGTCATTCCAAGAAAACTGTTGAGCCACCAATCCCCGCTCACCCTCACTTGAACCCGCTGCATTCTCTCCTCTTGCACTACTCATCGGAACTAATGCCCTTTCCATGTTTACCTCTATGGCTAGATTCGTGCATTCATAAGCGAAGTGACCCGACTCATGACAGTTATAGCACCTAAGAGTATCTTTATGACAGTTATAGCACCCTCACTTGAACCAGCTGCATTCTCTCCTCTTGCACTACTCATCGGAACTAATGCCCTTTCCATGTTTCCCTCTATGGCTAGATTCGTGCATTCATAAGCGAAGTGACCCGACCCGTGATAGTTATAGCACCTAAGAGTATCTTTATGAAATCCCACCTTCTGGTTAGCTGGCACATTCCAGTTGTTTCTACATGTTCTGTTGATAAAATTCTTCGCTCTAAACACTGCGATGGCTATTTTCCAAGAGATATCCATTTCCTCCACATCATCATGATGGATTTGTTCCAGCTCAGCAGCTATAATTGGTTGTACCAGATCTCCAGCAAGAAAGGCATTGCAGCAGTTCATGAAACCTGCCATCAAGGCAATGTTTTCTTGAGTATCCTTTGAAATAGTATAAACCTGAGTGCGAGACTGACTGGAAGATCCAATAGTTGATTGAGGTTTAGTTGCATGAATAGTTTGTTGAAAGGACATAGGAGTAGGCTGTGGTGGTGGCTGAGTGAATTGACCTTGAGCAGACTTAAACATTGAGAAGTTGTTCTGAGATTGCAGTGAGTGAGCATACTGACCTAGAGAGGATTTGAACATAGAGAAGTTATCTTGTGAGATAAGAGCATTATTAGAAGCATCACTGTATCCAGCCGCATTGTAGGAGTTAGCATGATTTATGGCACACTGCTTATCATCCATGTCACAGGATTTAATGATTGCCACCACTTCTAATAAAGTTAGCTGCCATATCCTTTGTTTTCTTAATCACTACAACATTCATGTCCCAGCTTTGTGCAGGGAGTTGATCAGCTTGTTATTTGTTTCAGCAGATGTCAAGTTTATGTTTGCAGATCGCATTTCAATAACCAATGATATAAATCTTTGACGCTATGTCTCCAAAGACTCTCCCACCACATGATTGAACATGTTAAACTTTTGTCATAAAAATCTTGTCGGCTTCTTCTCATATGCTCATTTCCCTCATACACCTCAATAAGTGCTTCCCATAATACATTTGCAGACTGCAGCTCTCTAAATCCCAAGGAAATTTTTGGTGATAGTGCATTGTTAAGTTAGCAAGAGCCTTCTCATCAGCATTTTTCAAAATCTGCGTCAACGTACATTTCGACAGGCTTTACGACCACCTCATCAGTATTTTCCCTTTGATAAGTGATAATTTGAGGACTCTGGACGACGCTTCTCCATATATTTGCATCTTTCATCTTCACATACTTCTCGAATATGAACTTCCACTTGGCAAACCGCTCATGAGATAGTAAACGGGGTACATGAGTAGCAGTTCCCATGATTGAATCCAACTCTTGATGTAAAGCAGCATTTGATAATGTATTAGTTAATTGGTCCATTTTAATCTATAGTCCAAGCAAACAGTCCAAAGATAATCTGGCCTAAAGAAACCAGGCCCAATAACAGAAAACCCAATAGAGAACTCTAAGGCCTAAAAAAATTAGACCCAATAGCAATCACAACACGAGAACCCTGAGGACTGGCCGAGAACACTTGAATAGAGACCGAGAACACCTGAATCGTCGCGAGAACAAGAAATGATGACCGAGAACCTATAATAATAGCCCGAGAACGATCATAACTGCCTGAGAACTAAAAAAAGTCACCGAGAACGATCGAAACTGCCCGAGAATTCATAAAAGTCACCGAGAACGATCAAAGGTTGCCGAAAATACTGAAACTCTTGACTTGGTTGACTTGGTGATTAAGTAAGATCCCGAAAATGATGGGATTTTCATTCAAATGCAGAGATAAAATAAAATCCTTCCCAAAATTATCTCAACTACCCTCGATGAACACGATGAACGTCTGATCTTTATTTCCAGAGTTCCTTAAGAAATCAGCAACCAAAAAACACCCTTAAATCAATGATATCACTAACACCAAGCCTAGAATAGGTCTATAAGATCTGATACCAATTGTAAGTCCTGTGGGAGGATATTTCAATGTGATATTACGTAAACCTGTTGTTAGGCGGAATCCAACAACATATTGATTCAATGTAAAATGAACAAACACAATGAACAAACTAGAATGCTTCAAAACACACGTTCTATATAGCGTCGGGTGCTTAAGCCCTTTAACGATGATTATAATAAAACCAATAGATCTCTCTCATCTTCGTCTCTCACTATTGTAATCGACCAACACCAAAACAACCTACATAGATCATATATATAGTATAGGCTAAACCCTAAGCCCAAACACAGCCCACCGAAATCCATGACTTAGGTTTATATCGAATATCCCACAAGGAAGCCCAAATACATAAGCTTAAACCACTAAATATAGCCCAACAATGCAATTGAGTTGAAGGATCTTCTCGTCCTGCGTTGCAATCTCCCCCCCCCCTCCCCCGAGCAACAACCAGTGTTCTCAGGTCCTTATTCTCTCGCTGTAAAAGCTGGAGACCCCGCGCCATCTGTCTTTGATCTGCCCTCATGGTTTCTTGAAATTGATGATCCAAAACCATTCTATTATCCTATAAACGTATCAGATTCATAAATTGGATCATCTGATATTGAATTGGCAAATTGTAGAAGTTCAGATGAATCAACTTCATCGTGCTGTGAGGATGATTGAAAGACATAAATAAAAAATTTGGCCTTGACATTTGCATAGTTTGAACAGATGGACTTGTAGTAGCTAGACTTTGTTGAGGAGACGATGTCGGGAGATAACACGGATCAAGGAATAGATGTCAAATGCAGATCGAGGAATAGATGTAGTCAATAAAGTTACCACCGATGTACTAGGTGACATAGTAGCAACCAATGTAGGTGGAGTAGTAACTACAGGAGTAGCTTGTGGTTGGGAATATACAATCTCAACATCTGAACCTCTCTTGGGTCTTTTTGGCTTCGGCTTATCAACAACAATCGTCTTGCCTTTTGCCTTCCGTTTTCGTGCCTCTGCACCGCAACAGGGCCACCAGGTCCACCATCATTCCCACTATCATCTTCACCATCTCCACCTTCACATTAAGAATCTGAATCATCATGGATCCAACGATCATAAAGTGGAGATTAATAATGAACACTAGCCAAATGCCCAATCAAACATTTATACCTTGGCCTAGTGTGTTCACTCTAACCCTGATACGTCTGAATCCTTTGCATAGTATTTTCATTCATATGCTCCAATTCAATCAAATCAGCTCGAACCGTTGGGTCTTTAATAAAGTTAGGCTCCAAATGGTTTATGATCATCTGGAGAAAGCAAGCATACATTAAGAACTTATTCTAGCTCGTGGTGCAGTTCTCCTTGAGGTGATTAAACACCATCTCTGAAAAGTTAAACGTCTTTTTTAACACCAACGCAATGAAAGCCGATTATAATTGGATTCTGCACTTGTCAAAACCTCCTTTCCGTCCTCCCAAAAATGATTCAATACGTGTAAGAGATACTTTTATTGTTCGCACAAATTCGCCTTATTATACATCGACTTATTCAGGTCACCCTTATACATTAATCGCCCAAACAATCCATTGATCAATTCACGATCAAATTCGTAAACATCATCAACTGTATCATTAAAACCCAACACATTTCTATTGATATCCACATCCACGACAATCTCTATTCCTTGAATTTCAACAACGATGTGTTTTTCTCCAGCAATATACTAAGCTTTAACCCAAAACGGTCATATAATGTTATAGTGAACCAGGAGATTTATCGATATAGCACGGTATATCCTTGAACGCCTTAAGAACAAAATCATGTACCTAAATATAGCACATTCGAAAATGTTCTAATTCAAGGAAGCACGTATGTTATTGTAACGATTCCGACGAAACCAAGTATACCCTAACCGGTAGACAATAGTTACGTTATATTTAATGTCGGGTACATGAATTACCATAGTAATTATACGAGAATACATAGTTCACTGTATTGATTGTACGTGAATATATAATTCATCGTATTGAATATGCGATTAATCGATCGATAGTTATTGAAACCCGAACGAATCGAGGGTTCAATTATAGACGATATATATGATATTTAGTGATGTTTACGAAGTATTAAAGCTTCGGGATAAGTGAATTAAAGCACAGAAAAAGAATTTTCGATTTAATGGTACGTCGGTACATTAAACGAAACCTTCAATACCAAACCGAGCAAGAGACGATCGATCAAGCCGAAAAAGATGCGCAATTATTAATAATATGATGTTTTAAGTTAATAAATGTCATGGTTTAAATTTTTAAAGTTTTTAAATCGGTTTTATATAAATTTCATTTTTAAGCCGAAAACGACCGTTTTAGCCTCGTTTTAAACCGAATTAGACATTTAACCGAAAAACGAACTGAACCAGATTATCCAAAACATTATCCAGATTTCGAGAATCCAAACATGTGGCTAGAAATGGAGAGGTGGGTCCCACCCCACCCCCCTCATCTTTCCGATCGGAACTCAAGGGTTTATACCCTTCCTTTATTTTTTTTTAAACAAACATCTTCCATGTTCTTCAATCCTCTCCACTTGATGAACCAAAAACCCGAGTTTTTAGCAAGAAAACCGAGGTAAAAAGTCGAGTTATTTACGTTTCCATCTTCGTTTCTTGAGTTTATTTGCAAGAAAATGAGGTTTCAAAGATGAAAACCGATTCTTGCATGATCAAGTGATGTATACGGGTTATACAAGGGATATTGGTCCAAGAAAGGAGTTAAACGAACCAAAAACGAATTTTTACGGTTTAAACTTTAGTTTTGAAACAATAACCGAAACTATAGTGTAAGAGGCTTGATTGTGAGTGTAACTTGCTTGGTATTGTGGTATGTTGGTTGTAGGTTCTGTAATTAGTGGTAGATAAGGCGGAAAGACGAGTGTGTAGCTTGTAGTGGCGGAAAACAAAAGGTATATTCGGTTTATGTTCGGTTATGAATTTTTAGACAGATTGTGAACGGTTTAGAGTTAGGTCATGAAATTTTACAGAGGTGTTAAACACATTACAATATGAGTTCTATGAAAATTTGGTAATTTTTGGATAAAGGATGAATATTTGGTGAATTTAATGCTCGGTTTTGGCTAAAAATAGTTAAATATCATGAAAAATTCTGGAAAATTCCTGATAAGCTTTTTATAACATGTATAAGTCACACACAAAATTTTAGGTCAGTTGGAGAAGTCTAAGTAGGCTTTTCGGTTAAACGAGTTCTAGGGTTTTCTAGCTTGGTTCTAATGAAAATGGCATGTAAAAAGAGATTTTGGTTCTGGAAAAATTACAGGGGACTATTTGGATGGAAGGGGTCATCCAGGAAAAATTTGGGATTTTTCTAAGGTCGTTTGGTATTTACGACATATTTAGTGTTTTAATGGTGTTTAAAAATAGATAAATAAATTATAAATATAAAAATTAATTCTGGAAATATTTTTATAAAATTCCCCACTGTCAAAAAGTGATTTGTAAAAAATTTCAAGATCCGAGACAAAACGGATAATTATTTGTGCTAAAAAGAAAATAAAAACAAACTTTTAAGGTTTAAAACGGGTAAACCGGTAAAGTTCGCCCAAACGAGCTGACCGGTGTATAAAAACCCTAAAAATGAACTATTTTCATATAATTGAGTTAAACAAGTAAAAATAAATCATTCGAAAATAATTCGGATGATTTGCGTAATTTTATCCGAATTAACAGTTTCCGGTGCACTAAAGACGGAAACAGGTCCCGCGGCCAATCGGGCGTCTAAACCGAGCTCTAATTTCACAACTTTAATTAAATTATCAGTCAACCACTATTTTCGGGTCGTGTGTGACCAAACTCATTTTTGAAACGTAAAAACGGATAACCGTGCTAGGCACGCAAAACGGGGAAAACAAACTAATAAGTAATTGTGACTATTGAACTCTAAACGATATCACAATCTGAGTCCGGAGAAGTGTTTCTGGGTTAACGTTGCCCCCGGAATAGGTACAGTACTGGGTTAACAGTGTCCCCAGATGTCCCTAGAAGTGTTTCTGGGTTAACATTGCCCCCGGAATAGGTACTGTACTGGGTTAACAGTGTCCCCAGATGTCCCTAGAAGTGTTTCTGGGTTTACATTGCCCCCGGAACGGGTACAGTACTGGGTTAACAGTGTCCCCAGATGTACCGGTTAACACGGTTAAAGTTATATTAATAGTGATTGTATAGTAACGATCTTAGGGATCATATTACAGATTGGACGTGTTAACTGATAATGATTGTTGTTACCTGCTTGCATGTGCTAAGGTGAGTTCCACGAGTCCCTTTTTCTGAATTATTTTTAAATATTTTCTCGGGGCGGAAGGATGTTATTATTGAAATGTTTAAGTACATACTGAACGCATGGATTTGCGTGGATTTATATATATTTTATTGTACGGGAATCGTACGGAAATGTACTAAGATGGTAATTGTCTGAGTTGCAAACATTGTAAGGCCCCGCAACACCAGTGATTAGCTGAAAGCCGGTAGAGTGTGGATAGTACTATTGGTCTGACAAACCCAACTGGTCCGGAATGGATTTGCTGATGTTTCCCAGCCAGTTGCACATGTCTATTTTGTTGTTATATATTTTGCTATGTAATGTTAGACATAGCGGTTTGGGGCAGGTCCGTGGGCGGAGTATGCCACGGGGGTTGTGTGTGGATAGTCAGAGGTTTCACTTGTGGGCTCAGCATAATTACATCGATAATATTATATTTTGATATTGATTTATCATGGTTTACTCGAATTGTGAAACTCACCAACTATTCGTAGTTGACCCGTTTTCTCACATGCTTATCAGGTACGATTAAGATGAAGTGATTGCTTACGTGCTAAGTGCTTGATGTGTGTAAGATTTGCGTGCGGGATGTTAGGATACATTATAATAAATAGAATTATGTATCGTATTATATGATGTGTGTATCACCTAGACGGTAATGAAATATGAGATAATGTAATTTGAAATATATTAATGTATTCAGTTTTCTTTATAAACAATGTGGTTGATATCAGATGTGTCTGTTGCATCCCGGTTACGTTTCCGCTGCGGTTACGGGGTGTTACAGAAGTTGGTATCAGAGCCATTGGTTATAAAGAATTAGGATGTCTTTAAAAGATACCTAAAATATAACCAATAGCTCAAGTATTATAGGATCTGAATATCAACTAATAATTTATAGTGACGAGATCTGGATGAACTTGGATGGACAAGTGAGTTATTAAGGTCCGGAACATAATACAGACTTGTCCGCACGAGGGAATTCAGGGGAAGTCACGGGGTACATTAATAGGTAAAAATGGCAACATATGTGTAAAGTATATAATATTATTTATGCGTGCTAATGTGTATATATATATATATGTACATATCTTGTGGGTACAAGTATTGAGAAATAGGACCCGGATAAGGAACCGGGGGATGAAATAATAAAAGTATCGAGGATGCTGAAATTTCTAGAGCATCGGTTGATGATAAGTCTGACTTATCGGGCCATAGTTATGATAGTACCAAGTTAGATCTCCCGTTTGACATTAACCAGAAATATCTAGTAACCGTCACTCCCAACCAAAATTAATAAATCCCTTACCCTACCAATACCGGTACCGTACAGGCGGACCTGTACCTGAACCCATTCTTATTCCATTAAGGTAAAAAAAAAATAATATATATATATAGATATATATGTGTATTTCTCACTCTCAAACATATGAGACATACCACCTCCAGATCGAGAATTACCGATTTTAGCGAACCTAGAACGCCTGAGGACATTGACTGAGCAAGTGATAGAGTTTCCCATAATAGTAATTGATAATATTTGAAGGCAACATGGGTTGCGCGATTACCTTGAACCTTGCAACTCCCTACGTTATCCTTACATCCGTTAGATGCCTATACCCATGTATACTCGAATAGAATGATTACCCATACACAAAGAGGTGTTGGAATCATTATAGCATAGTTGGTTGTTCGTTCGTAGGTGGTATACCGTGTATGCTGGATATACGAATAGACACGGATATTATAACTCCGTGGTACGTAATCATTTGGTTCTCACGGTGAGCATGTATCGGTTATGCTGACATGCAGAAGGATATTGAAATCAAGCATATTAAACATTAATCTTTGTTGAGAAAGATCTATATGTCAGTGGTGACAAGGGTTATGAAACATATTTAAACGTTAACCGACGTCAGGTTAAGTCCATATGTTATTATATTTGTGGGACATATATACTAGATACTGGTATGTGTAATATGTATGATAATATTTGGTGTGTATGTGTACCTGCTGTTATGATTGAGCTGGTAACGAGTTATACGGTGAGATTAGTATTGATTACTGCGTACGGGATGGGTACGGCAGAATGACATAAAAGAGTAACTCCAATGATGGAGATTGATATGATCCAGTTGATTGCTCAAAGATAGCAAATGATGATACCGAATGTCGTATCACAGATCACTGCTAGTGTTGATGCAAATGTGATCGCAGAATTATAGATCGAGCAATCACATGAATATGAATATTTCAATTCTTAGTGTTATTACTAAGAGTGATAATGTCCCACCGAATACTATTATGACTACAAGTATTAGTTATAAACTAAACATGAATAGTAGTCGTAATGAATTAGATCCGGTATGAAGGATATGTTTGTTGGTTGTGTTAAGGAAATTATTAATAGTTTACTGATGGAAAAGGAAGGAATAGATTAGTGAGTGGATAGAAAAGATCGAAATGGTTAAGGATATTGGTAAGAGTCTAGAACATTGTGTAGTGAAATATGCTACAGATATGTTGGTAGATTATGTTGTATCGTGATGGAACACGATGGCACAAAATTATAGTTAGAAAATTATTACTCAGATGATATGGTCAGAATTTAAAATTCTTGTGCTAGAGCACTTTTATTCGAGTAATTAAGTTCAGAGATTGGAAACTGAGCTATGGAAGATAGAAATGTTGTGTGCTGATCACTTAGAACACGCTAATCGTTTGAAGGAATTGTCATGTCTGGTAACATGGCTAATTACTCCTGAAACTAAGCGAAGTGAGCGCTATATTGGGGACTAACTCCATCGATAAGGAGTATAGTCAATCCTGTAAAATATACAACCTTTGGAAGGGTGGTGTCACAAGCCAGCATTGATATATTTGACTCTATGGGAAGCGGACTGGAAGGACGTTAGGTGAGACGTCGAGTGTTAAAGAAGATAAATGATAAAGGAATAGTGCAAGATAGGCTTTTGAATAAGTAGGTATGTCCTACAACCCAGAATTATATTAAGACTAATACTGGTGTGAAAACATGGACCGCATGAAGGGTCCTTCCCTAAATGTGGAAAATATGGTTATCGGCAGGAAGAAGAATGTCGAGTGATAGTAGGCCACAGGTGTAGTAAAGATGGACGTAATGCCCCAATTGTAGAACCAATTGAAGCCATGTGAACCGGCAACCCCAACCCATTCGTGTACAACCACTCCGAACCCAACAGCTTCAATAACAATCCATCCAAAGAAACCAAATTATGCCAAACAGTTGTACCTGCTATGAATGTGGCAGTACAGAACGTTTCAAGAGAAATTGCCCAAAGTTGAACCAAGGTGTCGTTGGAAGATGAACCTCATGACAAGCATCAACCTCTGATCAAGCAAGGAGCCGTGCTTTTGTGAGTAATTCGAATAAAGCACGTCATGATCCAAAGGTGGTATTAAATATATTGTAGTTTTAAATCAATAGGCTTCAGTGATATTTTTACGGTCGCCGATAGAAGTTAGTTCCTGTTAACCTCCTACCATTTGGAAAGATACCGATTAGTGAAACTATAGATCCCTATACTGTAGAATCGCTAACGGTAAATCCCTAATGGTTAACTAAATTGTTCGGAATTGTCCTATTATTCTGAACGATTAACCCTTCCTTATTGACCTACGACCAGTAAAGTTAAGAAGTTTTGACGTAATAGTTAACATGGATTGGCTAACTCAACATGAAGCTGAAATCAAATATGAAAAGAAGATTATTAGAAGCTCTCTTTCGGACGATGAAGCGATTAGATACAGAGAAAAGTGTACGGTATTATGTTACCACTCTAATCTCATCTTGAGATGTTATAATATTTACGTCAAGAAGACGTGGTGTATTTAGCGAACGTGATTGCCACAGATTTAAAAGAAAACATATAGAAGATGTTCCAGTGGTACGCGAATTTCCACAAGTTTTCCCGGAAGAACTTCCTGGATTACCGCCAACCCGACAGGTCGAATTCAGAATCGATTTAATACCACAAGCTGGCCCTGTTGCTAAAGCACCCTACCGACTTGCACCGTCCGAGATGCAAGAATTATCCAATCAGTTACAAGAATTCTTGGATAAAGGATTCATACGCCCTAGTCATTCCCCGTGGGGTGCACCTGTATTATTCGTGAAAAAGAAGGACGGGAGCCTTAGAATGTGCATTAATTATAGGGAGTTGAACAAATTAACAATCAAAAATAGGTACCCTCTTCCCCGAATTGATGATCTGTTTGACCAGCTGCAAGGTGCGAGCTATTTCTCAAAAATCGATCTTAGATCGGGATACCATCAGGTTAGAATTCAGGAAGAAGATATCCCAAAAACCGCGTTTCGGACTCGCTACGGCCATTACGAGTTCTTAGTTATGCCTTTCGGACTAACAAATGCGCCGGCAGTGTTCATGGACCTCATGAATCGAGTCTGTAAACCCTACCTTGACAAATTCGTCATCTTGTTTATTGACGATATTTTGATCTACTCGAAAAGTAAAGAAGAGCACGAGCGACACTTAAGAATAATTTTAGAGCTTCTGAATTAGGAGAAGTTGTATGCAAAATTCTCCAAGTGTAACTTCTGGTTACAAGAAGTGCAATTCCTCGGTCACGTTGTAAACCATCAAGGAATACACGTTGATCCGAGTAAGGTTGAAGCAATTAAGAATTGGCAAGCGCCTAAATCGCCAAAGGAAATCCGCCAATTCTTAGGCTTAGCTGGATATTATCGACGATTTATAGAGAACTTTCCCAGCATCGCTCAACCTTTAACTCTCCTGACTCAAAAGGATCGAAAGTATGAATGGGGAGAAGAGCAGAAAACAGCGTTTCAAACGTTAAAGCAAAAATTGTGCCAAGCGCCGATTTTAAGTCTCCCCGATGGAGACGATGGTTTTGTCGCGTATTGTGACGCATCGCGTAGAGGGTTAGGATGCGTGTTGACGCAGAATAATAAGGTTATAGCCTATGCTTCTCGACAGTTAAAAGTACACGAGAAAAATTACACTACTCACGACTTAGAACTGGGAGCGGCTATCTTCGCACTTAAAATCTGGAGACATTATCTCTACGGTCGACCGTGAGTTAGCAACCCACATAGAAAAAGGATATGTAGATACAATCAGAATAAACAGAATAAAAAAATGATTAAATCAAACCATAAATCTACGTAATCTACGAAAAAATTTCCCGAAAAAGAAAGAAAAAATTTCCCGAAAAAGAAATAAATCAAAAGAAAGAAATGTAAAAAATGCTGGACTATCCCCTATTTCTAGGTTATCCACTTTTTCAACCAAAAATCCGAGTAGCAACGCTAATCCAACGAACCCATCATTTGAATCAACAGGTAAAAAATCAAACCTAAAACCTATGGGACAGAAATAAATAGAGCTGCTTATCACGATGAATTATATTTGTTCGATACAATATTGTCAATATAAAGGTTAATAAAAGAATACGATGGAAAAAGTACAAGAACTCAAATTGAAAAAAAGGAAAAAAAAAAGACTTGTGTTGGATTGGCACTGAATATGCATATATACTAAAATTTTTAGTTTAGGTGGAGAATAAATAAAGATAAAGTAGAAAAAGGATTTATGCAATCAATAGTGTATTGAATCCATATATAATAAGTCAAATAACGAACTTCGATTCCTTGTTTCTTACTTGGTATTAGAGTTCGAATGAAAACTGCAGGTAATGTCAGAATTTTCTATATTTGTAAGGATCCACCAAATAAGGTTTACTTAGAAAAAGATTCTATAAAAGCAATGATAAATAGATACGAAGATAGCAAGAAAATAAGTAGAGCAAGAAAAAAAATAAGGAAATAAAAAAACATAGTATAGAAAAGATATCCAAAATGATATAGAAATCACTATCCTATCCTTAGTTTTTATTTCCTTAATTTAATTGAATTTCATTTGATTAGAGCAAAGTTCCTTAAAAACCTCTGCCTTTTTTAAAATATCCTGAACAGTTCCTGTAGGCTGAGCGCCTTTTTCAAGGAAATAGAGAATAGCGGGAACGTTTAAATAAGTTTGATTCTTGATAGGATCATAAAAACCCACTTTCCGAAGATCTCTTCCTTCTCTTCGGGATCGAACATCAATTGCAACGATTCGATAGACGGCTCATCGGGATAGATGTAGATGAAAAAGAAACCCCCCCCTAGAACCGTATAAGAAGCTTTCTCCTCGTACGGCTCGAGAAAAAATGATTAGAAGTTTTGTCTATGGATAAAATTATAATAAATAGGAAAGGACTCCATAAAAAAATTAGTCTATAATTTAACTCATAGTCATTTTTTTTTTTTTTTTTTTTTTTTTAGCTTTCTTCCTGAAAAAAAATCATTTGTACTCATAACTCAAGTTCAAGAATTCTAAAATATCTTTAAAATATCTTAAAGATATTAATCTTTTTCTTTTTTGAGTGGTCTTTAACCCTCCCTTTTTCGTCTCGTTTAAAATAGATTTGGATTCTGTATTTGGATCCGTGAGACAATTGAAGTGGCGTTTCCTTGTTCTGGGATCCTTTATCTTGGTTTTAAATCATTGGGTTTAGACATTACTTCGGTGCTTCTTAACCCTTTCAAAATGGTAGCAACATACCCCTTTTTGTGATTTCTTTCTATCAAAGAATCATACCGATGGTTTATTCGTGCACGATACACCGTGAATCGAAAAGTTTTAGCCGTTCCAACAAAAATTTTTGGATTTTCAAATTTGTTTAAAATTTGCTCGAATCGGATCCTTTCGATTTCTATATCGAAGATATACTTACGAAGTTGTTCCAATTTATTGATTGGCATTAACCCTAGATCGTTGCCCCTGAGAAATTAATCAATACTTTCTACTCGAGCTCCATCGCAAACTATTTACATTACAATTACAACCCAATAAAAAAAGAAGGGTTCTAGTAGAATAGAAAAACGACGTCGAGCCAAGAGCACCTTCATTCCTATATAAAATGGTGGATGTAAGAATAAGAATCCACAACGGATCGTGTCCTTCAAGTCGCACGTTGCTTTCTACCACATCGTTTTAAACGAAGTTTTACCATAACATTCCTCTAATTTCGAACCGGTATGGAATTGATTCAATTATGGAATCATGAATAGTCATTGGTTCAGTCGGTACAGAGACATAGTTATTTCTCTTTTTTCTTAGCTACAGCTACATAGATAATCAATATTTTTATGAATAAATATTAGCAAGACCCCGGCTTTTTTGTATGAATGGAACATTTTGATATAAATCTCTATCTCAAAAAATGTCTAACAGAAATATCCAGAAATCTAAATAGAGAAATAACATAACTAACAGAAATCACACGAATAAAGAAATTCTAAATAAATAAATTCTATTTGACTCTGCCTCTTCAAGTGACTCAATAAGATAGACTTACTAATTCCAACTTCCCAAAACTTCCCAAAGATTCAATCCATAAAGAATCATTACAAATCTTTATACTTGAAAAAGTTTCTTACTTCTATATCATGATTTGAGCCAAGTTTTACAGTAAAGACTCCATTTGATTATCATAATAAAGATCATTTTTTCTTTTCGAATGGAATTCTCAATGATGTAAAGCAAATAATCTAAATAGATCGAACAATGAAAATAAATATAATTGTTAAATATTTAAAATGAAAATAAATATAATTGTTAAATATTTCAATTTTCATTTTTTAAGTAAGTATGAAAACCCTTTTTCACAAAAATAGAAAGACTTTTTGTCACTGAAATAGGATAACAATACATACCTGATAACAATACATACCTATAGGCTAAGCACTTCCTCTTTTATATGTATTTTCATATTTGAACCTGAGGTTAAGTAATCTTTCTACATCTCATCTTATCTTTATCAAAAGGGTTTAGTTACTTTTGCATGTCATTTGAACTCGATTTAGTTCAGTTTGTGAAAAATTCAGATATGATTCCGAAAAGAATCATTCAAAATAAAAAAAAGAAAGAGGAATACTATTCTATCCAATATTAGACCGTGAAACAGAACCTTGTTGAACAAAAAAGAAGTATTCGGGTACAGGGGATATGCTCTGGGACGGAAGGATTCGAACCTCCGAATAGCGGGACCAAAACCCGTTGCCTTACCGCTTGGCTACGCCCCATTTCTATTTTTATTGGACACTAATACTAATAAAGAATAATATTGGTATTAAGTGTTCGTCAATTCCAGTCCAACTATCTATAGAAAACCTTTCTTCTTTATAGAATTTATTATAGATATTATAGATTCGTTGCTAGGATTTTGACATGTGTATATCTAGAATTCAACTTAATTTATTGATCATTACATATAATTCAATTAAGATATTGTATGAAAGTATGATTTCTTCTAGTCTCCTTTGAGAATTGGAGGATTTTTGATTGAGTGGAAAAAGAAGGATTTTTTTGTCTACCTTACTTTCTTCATTTTTCCTTATATCAATAACTCAATCAAAATGCAATTATCTCGACGAAAAAAATGTCTGTTATGCTTAATATCTTTAGTTTGATCTGTCTTAATTCTGCCCTTTATCCGAGTAGTCTTTTCTTCGCCAAATTGCCCGAAGCCTATGCTTTTTTGAATCCAATCGTAGATGTTATGCCAGTAATACCCCTGTTCTTTTTTCTTTTAGCCTTTGTTTGGCAAGCTGCTGTAAGTTTTCGATAAGATCTTTAATAGTATCTTATAGAATTCATGTAGAATTCATGATTTATTCGAGAAAAATGATAACATTTGATAAGATCAAATAAGTCTGACAGTATGAACCTTCAATTCAAACATTGAAATGATCGAATAGCCGTGAGAAATCCGGCTCGCTCCATTTCCCGATTTTCATCCTTTTTCCTTTCCGGCAAAATACCTTATTAGCTTAGGGTCGCTTACAACATCTAATTGGGGGTATGAAAGTGATTTCTGGTAATCAAAGACTCTTTTGAAAAATTTCAACTTCACAACTTCATTTGAATTTCTGAACATTCTTTTCTATTTTAGAATTCATTTCTTGGTGTCAAAATAAGATATGTGATATAAAAATGGAGGATCTATTATCTTTTCTTTTCTCTCGTTTTTCTTTTTCAAAAAATGATCTTGGAGGTTGTG
This sequence comes from Bidens hawaiensis, assembly GCF_021521415.1. Lineage (NCBI taxonomy): Eukaryota > Viridiplantae > Streptophyta > Magnoliopsida > Asterales > Asteraceae > Bidens > Bidens hawaiensis. The sequence goes on from NW_027506488.1 coordinate 75,815, forward strand.
TAATGCTTACTCTCAAACTTTTCGTTTACACAGTAGTAATATTCTTTGTTTCTCTCTTCATCTTTGGATTCCTATCCAATGATCCAGGACGTAATCCTGGACGTGAAGAATAAATTGTTTTTCTTGCTTTATTTTACAATTTTCTTCATATTTTTATTTTCTTTTAGCTATTCCACACACTTAACTAGAAAAAAAATAGAAAGTCATCAACGGAAAGAGAGGGATTCGAACCCTCGGTACGAATAACTCGTACAACGGATTAGCAATCCGCCGCTTTCGTCCACTCAGCCATCTCTCCCAATTGAAAAAGATAATTACTATGTTACATTACACATCAAGTAAGGATTAAATTAAGTATTTCTTTCACATTCTTTATCGTTATTATAGAATTAGCAATTCCATTTAGATGCTCGAAAGATCAAAATAGAAAGATAAAAAAAGAAGACCTTCTTGCTTTTATTTTATTCGAAGTGCCTTTTTGGCCTGGCCCGGTCAATACCCAGCCGGGCCTTTTTTTGTTACAAAAAATTCCCTTCATTTTTTTATTTATAGGCAACATACTCTAAATAGCCAATTTAGTACCCGTGTAACAATTTCCGTTCTGGGGTTTACATATACTTATCATTTTTGTTATAATGGAAATTGAGAAGGATTTTTGATTCAAAAGAATAAATCAAGAAAAGGATAAATCAAGTATGTATCAATTTGTATTTTCTTATGTCGTTTGGCAAACCAAATTTTAGATTCAAATCCAAGAATCATTGACGAATTCTCAGTCAACGAATATCCCGTTTGTCATAAATTTTGGTTTTTTTGAGTGAAAATATACATTTGATTTTTCAATAGAAAAGTGAGGGGAAGCTTTTTGGCATTGTGTGTTTTGAGATACTATACAATCAATCGAAGGGACAATCAAAAGGGGAAAAGGGTTTTTTTCTAATTTTGATAAGTTTAGTTAGAAAAAGGATTCAAAAGGGGATGCAAGTACAATAAACTAAAATTGAGTAATCCAACAAAAAAGGTAAAAATTTCTCCTATTGTGTATCGTTTTGGCGGCATGGCCGAGTGGTAAGGCGGGGGACTGCAAATCCTTTTTCCCCAGTTCAAATCCGGGTGCCGCCTCATCAGCAAACGAATCGGAATCTCTTATTCTGTTCTGCTGATATAACTCAACCTAATTTTACCCAGCCAGAACAGAATAAGGGGACTGTTAATACTTGGTTGATTCTAAACATCCGTTCTGGGGATTTTGTAAAAGATTGGAAATCGGAAATCTTTGAATCCAAAATGAAAAGAAAGATTTGATTTTAATGTTTGATTTTAATGGTCGAAGCAAGACTTCCCGATTCCTTTCTACTACTAATGTAATGTCTACTTATTGGGTCTTGATTGGAGATAATTTAACTACTGGTTGGGGGAAGTTCTTTCTATTTCTATACTGTGTAATCTACATATATAGGCTCGCGAGAATCTCTGAGTGTTCAGGCATTCAATCACTATTAGATTGAGATGGATAATTTATAGAAAAAAACATGAAAAAAATGATTCTTTTTTTTTTTTTTTTTTTAACCTCTCGTCAAAAGTATAATATACTATCTCCCAACTCCTTCAGAGAGACAATCGGGAAAGGGTACGGATTAGATCAAATAGGAAAAAGTTTGTAATAGATAGCAATTGATTTATTTTTACTTTGAAGGGCAAGAAAAAAAGGAATGTGCCCTCTTATTTTATTACTAGATGTTCCATTAGTAACATTCCTTTGTAGTTTTGATTTTTTATTTTACTTGTGTTTAGTCTTTCCCGATTATAAATCATATAGAAATTTTTGAAATGGATTTTTTGATTGGTTCATCAATAGTGTTCGCCCAGAATCCCTTTTTGACTCTGGACCATTTATTCTACTATTATTAGTGAGCAATAATGGAATAATTCTATCATAGAGATAAGGGACATAATTCACATGGATATAGTAAGTCTCGCTTGGGCTGCTTTAATGGTAGTCTTTACATTTTCCCTTTCACTCGTAGTATGGGGAAGAAGTGGACTTTAGAAGCACTCCTAATTTAGTTGAGGAATGAAACGGTATCAATTGTTTTATAGATCGTTCTGCAACGCATTTTTGATTTGAATTGAAATCATTTTCAAATCAAAATATCTTCGTTTCCAAATTCCATTGGATTATAGTGGATCAATGTATTCTATAACAGTAAAACAAAACAATTATTTCAGATTCATCGGAATAAATAGATGTATCAAAGAAATAGAATTGGGTCCTACGTAAATTCCATATATGGATTAATAACTACATATATTGAAGATAGAAGCTAATATAGTATACCAACTTTATTAGAAACAATTTTATACACTACTATAACACTAATAGAGAGTATGATAAGTAAGAAATCAATTTCTTACTTACCATACTCTCGGATCTCATAGAATACCGCCGATTATAGCCCGTTGATTTCATTTAAGGCGCAAAACAAAAATAGAATACTTTTCATTTGATTTCTTCAACTATTGATAAGAATTCAGAAGTCAAGTTTCATTTAAAGTAATTAATCATTTTGACTGGCTGTTTTTACGTAAATTATAAGTAGAAAAGCAGTAGGAATTAAAATGAACAGTGCAGTAGCAATAAATGCAAGAATATTTACTTCCATAATCTCATCGTTTTTTTTTTTCAAAATAACTCGGGATTTAATCCCATAGAGATGATAAATCTTTCACCTGTCAATTCAATGAATGCATTACCTATCGATGATCTTGAATCGGATCAATATCATGAATAACAATATCTGAGCTATTCAATTAATTCGTCGTCGAGAATTGAATAGTATAACATACGAACATCTTTTATCCATACTGAATCCAAAATGGGATTCCCGGACCAATCAAAAACCCCTTTACTTTATTTATCCTTCTTTTCTTTATTTTCTATAACCTACCTTCCTTAGGTCTTCCTTATAGAACCATCAAACGAACTCTAACCACCCGCCCCAACTACAAAAACCCAACAAACAATACAAGCGAAGTGGAAAAAGAGAGGAATTAGGTTCTAAATTTTAATGATCTAAATTTCTTTGGAAGACAAATAAGTATGAGAAAGATGAGTCGCGGGAGAAAAGATGGAATATTCTATCAACTTCACTATTTTAGTTATTTTTTAGTTTAGGGTTTGTTCTTTCTTCGACAGAATCCTGAAAAAAAGAAGGGAAACCCCTTCGGAATTCAATTATGCTCTCTGTCCCTTCTTTCACAGAAAATCGAGAGGCGAATTGATGTACTTATTGGATCCGTCGGGACTGACGGGGCTCGAACCCGCAACGTCCGCCTTGACAGGGCGGTGCTCTTGCCTATTGAACTACAATCCCAGGGAAATAAGAAGAGATCTAGCAGAAATTTTGGATTCTTTTTTATTCTCTCGTATCAGGTATTTTTTCGTATCAGGTATTTTTTAAGAACAAGAGGGTTCTACCATCTGATAGTAGATTGACAAATTGTTGGGCCGAGCTGGATTTGAACCAGCGTAGACATATTGTCAACGAATTTACAGTCCGTCCCCATTAACCACTCGGGCATCGACCCAACGCCTAATTCATTTTAGACGTTCCATAATCAACTTCCTTTCGTCTCCCAGGCAGATTTGACAAATACATATCACTTTATATAAAATACAAAGTCCCACTGAGTAGACTATTAGAAGGACTTGACAAAGATGGATCACTTGATAGAAAATCCCACTCCTATAGTCTTGAGTATTGGTATACCCCTAGAGGGACTTGAACCCTCGTTTTCTCCGTGAAAGAGAGAGGTCGTAACCACTGGACCATAGGGGCCTTTGGCCACCTTACCTTAATATAACTCAGACCTTTTGGAGATGTGAATCAAACCGAAAAACTCGTTAACTATTCTGGAGGTTAATGGTAATCAAATCAAACTTTACCATTCAATTACAACCTTGAAACTTGATTTCATTGGTCTTTCTCGTCTTTATATCTCTCATTCACAAAGGGTTCTGCGTTGGATCCAAGATCCTTTACTATCCAGTGGATTCAAGGTGCTTTACCAAAATAGTATTTGACCACTTAAATTATATTGCGCCCTAAGTCATACTGTCAATTGACGACAGGACAGGAGGGCAATAAAAGAATAGAGAAGACGGAAATATAGATTAGGTATATCC
>NW_027506489.1:0-61636 GCF_021521415.1 Bidens hawaiensis
TCATATTTCATAACATTTCTTCCCCGAGATGCCAGTCTTCCAATCCCTACCATGTGCCATCCTCAAGCCAGCTCCTTAACTTATTTACCTGCGTGCATAATAAAAGTCGGCTACGCTGAGTGAGTTCTAGTTAAGCAGGTTACATACATTACGTTCATATTCTTACACATGTTTATATATATATCCGAAGACACATATTACGTTTGTTCTTACTTTCATACTTCCATACATTCATATCTTTACTTACATTCATTATTTTTATACATACATAACCGTTCTACGTTTTAAGAGCCTTTCACTCTATGACCTTCGCAAATACTATTAGGGTCTGCAACCCTTTACTCTTCGCATATATATGCAACCCAGTACTCTTCATATATATTAGTAGGGTATGCAACCCCATACTCTTCGCATATATTATTAGGGTATGGAACCCCGTACTCTTCGCATATATTATTAGGGTATGCAACCCCGTACTTATCGCATATATTATTAGGGTATGCACCCTTTACCCATTCAACCATACATGTCTCATCAATCATTCATATAATCATCATATAATAATAACATTCAATACATGGTCATACACGTATCATAAACTTACCATTCAAGTTAGTGTATTATCTATCACATAGGAGTATGCACACAGCCCCGGAAACATAACGCATAAAAGGGGCTAGAACTCACCTGAAGTCGGTTTCTCTCGCCGTTAATGATAATGCCCTTCCTTAACTGTGCACGGCTAACTGTACAACACATTATGCGTGTCAATTGTCCATAACTACTACTTCTTACATCTAAGTTAATGAAACCCTCAGCTAACGGGGGTCCGGGGGGTAGCGCCCTTGGTAGCGGGGTCTAGGGGCGGCAGCCCCTAGCAGGGTCCAAGGGGCAGAGTCCCTGGCTGGGGTTGAGCTGATTTCGCTCAACCCCATAAAATGTTTCAGCTCGGAAATATTTTATTTTCATTAATAGTCCTTTAACAAAAATGCATCAGAAAATGGATTTCATGAAATTTCGCATGGCCATTTCGCATTAGAATTTCGCTTCGCATGAGATTTCGCTGCGCATGCGATCACTTCGCATGCTGATTTCGCTTCGCAAGCGATTTCGCTTCGCACGCTGATTTCGCTTCGCATGGCGTGCGATGTGAAATTCTTGGATTTCGCATGGCATGCAATGCGAAGCCATTTTTCATGCGAAAAAAAACCCTTTTTTACTTCGTTTTTACCATTTTAAGGCCATTTTCCTCCAAGATTCTTCCTTAGAACCCGATTCTACTCTTTTTATAGGTTTTGGGTTGTACCAACTTTGTATACCCGTGTTTCTCATAGTCCAACCGTCACCTGTTTAGCTTGAAACGCACCCAAGAGGTTATAACTTACCAAGTTTATGTTTTTCTTACATTTTACAGCCCGATCTACCATTCTATCAGTTTGCATGTCGAAATCAACCTAAAACTTAACCTTTTTAACCACAACCCACCTTCGGTTCTCGGGTTCGGTTCAGATCTGAAACAACTCGACTATCTGGACGTGATTCTTTGTGTTTGATGGCGTTCACACACGAGGTTCTTTCTTCTTTTAGCTCGGGATTGGTTTCGGGTGTTAGAGAGAAAGTGTGTGTTTTAGTGTGTGTTATGGTGGAAAGAAATGGTGAAAGGAATGGGAGATGGCTTTATATAGGAGGCTATGGGCCCCACCATCCACTTCCATACTAACCTAATCCTTATCCAAATACAAACACGCACACAATTAAACTAACGACACACCGATAATAATAAAACTTTCCGTTATTTATTCACAGAAATGCGGATGTTACAATAAACAAGCTTGGGACAACTAAGATCGCCAAATATGACACGCTTAGAAAAATAATCAATAGTCACATGGTGATAGGTTAACCAATACATTCAAAGGATTGCATAAAATCAGACATATGCATGAGAAATAAATCTGCTTTACACACAAGGAATTCAATATGGAGTGGACAATCTTTATATACGTGAGTGATTAGGATCAAATTCTCCATCAGAGTGGAAATAGTCAGAGTGGGATCCAACAGAGTTGATCTAATTGGAAGGTAATTGGTGAACGACTAAGAAAGTATAGAACGTTGTAATGACCGAATTTTAAAAAATAATAGATAAAGAAATATTTAAATAAAGTTTGTTATTTAATCCTCGTATAATAATAAATAATAAATTAAAATGAGAGATGGTAGGCTTAATGGATATGGACTTAACAATAAAACATGGACTTAGTAAATTAATGGGCCAAAAGTCCATAAGCTAAGGGTATAAGTACCCCTTAAACCTTTCTTAAAACCCTAGATCTCAAAATTCCATACCTTTCCATTTTACCAACACACACTCTCCCTAGTTTGAAACCCGAGAACGAGATCCAAGTTGTTTTAGTGATTCTCACATCCAAACAACAAGAAGAATCAAGATCTAGCTCGTGTCAAGATTAAGCTCTAAAACGAATTTCGCTAGAGGTACGTTTATGTGTAAGGTGGTTCATTTGATGTCGATTCTCCATGAAAATTGGTAGAACCTTAGATCGGGGCCTAAAGATTAATAAAAATATAAACTTGACGTTAAAATATGAACTTTAGGGGCCGTTCATATTTCTAGATCTAGCGAAAATGGATCTTAAGAATCGATAAAGGTTCAAACTTTATTGAGTATAATACTAGAAATAATAATAATAATAATAATAATAATAATAACAGCTCTTATGAGAAAGAAAAAGAAAGAAAGGAGGAAAGTAGAAAAAAAGAAAGAAAGGAGAAGAATAAGGAAAGAAGAGGGAAAATAAAATGAAACAGATTTAATGAGCATATAATTAATATGGAATGATATTTAAACATCCAGTCATAGTTGGTGGAGTGGTTAAGGCATTAATGTGGAGTGAGAGGTTGCAGGTTCGAATCCCACCCACGGCAGATTAACTTTTAAAATGCCATGCGACTGGATTGGTCCATGCAAAGCGAAGTGGGCTGCGATGCGAATTGGGCCCATGCGATGCGTGTAGAATTGGCCCAGATACTAATATGATTCTGTTGGGCCTGATCTAGCCAAGCCCAAGTGCTAAATAGGCCTATTCCTAGTTAATCCAACAAAATGAACCAAACTAACCAACCTCGTCACCTCCATATAACCCGTATATTTTTAAGATAAATAATCCATTAAAGGAAAGATATATATATATATATATATATATATATATATGAGGTGGCAATTTGAGTGGGTTGGGTTGAATTTGGGTGATGGGTTAGAATGGGTTTGGGTCGAGATGGGTAAAGTTAATCCATCTTGACCCAAGTAAAGGTTGAAATGCAATGAGTTTTAAAAACCCTTCAAAAAAATATTCAAAAAAATTAATAAAAAAATAATAACTCAAAATATAAATCGAAAATGCAAAAAGTAAAACAACTAAAATGTTTTTCCCGTCTTCCTCGTTCAAAAAAAAATAAATAAAAAATAATAACTCGGTTTTGTCTCGGCTCAGGTTCGGTTTTTTTTCGGTTCATTTTTGCTTTTTTTCGTTTCGTATCTATTCGGTTTCAATGTTTTCGGTTGTTGTTCGATTTTGATTTCTCGTTTTGATTCGTTTTAGGATGGGTATGGGTCAAGCTGGGTAAAGTTAACCCATCTTGAACTAAACAAATGCTAAAATACAAAGGGTTTCAAAACCCCTTAAAAAAATATTCAAAAAATTTTTAAAAAAATAATAACTCAAAATATAAATTGAAAACGCAAGAAGTAAAACAACTAAACTGTTTCTTCCGTCTTCCTCGTTCATAAAAAAAAAACTCAGTTTTGTCTCGGCTCAGGTTCGGTTTTTTTCGGTTTCTTTTTTCGCTTCGGTTTGCTTTTTTTCATTTCGGTCAGTTTCGGTATGTGTTCAGTTTCAATGGTTTCGGTTTTGATTTCTCGGTTTCTATTAGATTGCTTGGGTTTTGTTTGAAATAAAATTGAATAAAGCTTGTTTTAGTCCATTCTAACCCATAAACAAACCCATTCTAACCTATAACCAAAAGTCACTAGCATCTATCCAACACATCCTGACCTTCTTGTAAAATTCTTTTGATCCATCCTGACGCATCTCAATTTTAAAAATTATCCAAATTGACCCAAAACAACCCATTTGGATTTGTTTTGCCACCCTTAATATATATATATATATATATATATATATATATATATATATATATACACACTCACACACAATAATATATTAAAGGAAAGGAACATGTTAGGCTAAGGGTAGTGGTCTCGTGGATGGGGGGCGCGGAGGCCCGGCGTGGCCACCTGGCTCGCGAACACCGCTACCACCTTGGCGCAGATGGGGGCGCGGTTGGCCGGCGCGGGGCAGTCTGCATGAGAAATATAGCCGTTGGGGTGGTTTTTTAAAAAAAAAATTTTTTTTGTTTAACCTATAAATACCAATCTACACACTCCATTTTAATTAAAACTCACCCCATTCTCTTTTATTCTCTTAAAAAGCCATACTTTCCCTCTACCAAAAGTATATTTCTCTCCATTTTTATAAATGGCATCGTCTTCATCGTCTTCGTCTTCCAATTCTTCCAAAGAAGACGAACTCATTTGTCAAGCGGTTCAAATGACGATAAATTTTTTGATCGATCAAAGACGCCATCGAGCCCCATTATTCCGGCAACCACGTCTTCGTGATCGAAAGACTGCTAATGAAACTTTGATACGTCACTATTTTAGCCCGATCCCGCATATGGTGAGGAAAGTTTTAAACCCCGTTTTCGAATGACTAGACGATTATTCATGCGTCTAGCAAATGACTTGCCGGAGCACTTGGAGTATTTTCAACAAAGGGATGACGCTAGAGGTCATCCCGGGTTCACCCTTACTCAAAAGATTACCGCCGCTCTTCGGCAACTAGCGTATGGTGTTGGCTCGGACATGTGGGACGAGTATCTACAAATGGCTAAAAAGACCGGACGCGATTCGCTTAACCACTTTTGTAAAGGTATATAGTTTTATTATTTACATTTATTTATATAATTTTAAATAATTATATTTAGGGGTCATAACGCTATACAATCGGAGATACTTATGTAAACTAACAATGTATGATATCCAACGCATATACGAGGTGCACAGTGAAAGGCATGGTTTCCCCGGGATGCTCGGTAGCCTCGATTGTATGCATGTTGGTTGGATTATGTGTCCTATTGCTTGGCGAGGTCAATTCCACCGAGGTGATCACCACGGCCCTACTATTGTACTTGAGGCGGTGGCGTCACAGGATCTTTTGGTTTTAGCATGCGTTCTTTAGGGTTGCCGGGTCAAATAATGACCTCAATGTTATCGATCAATCACCGATATTCGATGACCATATTGACGGGGTTGAACCCCTCAGGCTTTTTTTGTAAATGGAGAACACTTCAAGTACGGGTACTACCTCGTTGATGGTATTTACAGCAAATGGGGGACACTAGTTCAAGCTATGCGTCTCCACTTTCTGACAAACGAAAGTACTTCACGAAGAGACAAGAATCGGCCAGAAAAGATATTGAAAGGGAGTTTGGAGTCCTAAAGAAAAAATGGGCAATATTGGCGAATCCAATAAAATTTTGGACAAGGGAGAAGATAACAGAAGTCGTCTACACGTGTGTAATCCTATATAACATGATACTAGAAGACGAGGGCCACACTATTTGTCAAAACTACCAAGGTGATATTCCAAGACAAGAATCGACGATCACCAATGAACAACGACTCGACAACTTAAATATCATCAAGAGCCGTGAGATACACGGCATCCTTCGGCATGAGTTGGTCGAGCATTTGTGGGATAGAAGACCCGATAATCTTGTATTAGACTAGTAATATTTTAAATTATTATTAATGTAATGTTTTATATTGTTATTAATTCAATCAAGCTCCGGATCACCTGGACCACTACACCCTCTGGGGCTTGATCCTGTGTCACGTCACCGCCTACGTGTCGTAAATATATTGGATCACTTAGGCTTGGATCAAGCCCCACTACCCTTAGCCTTATTAATGAAGGAGGGAAATAAATATATCATAATCGGAGAATATGAGCGCGAAATAAAGACTGTCGTTAAACAAAGTTATTCCGTTAGAATTTGTTAGCCAGACAAACGAGCCTAGCTTATCTAGCACGCTAGATTAATAAATACAAATTTAATTAATTATGTTAGTACATGGTTAATTAATGAATATATATGTTAAAGAGTTAGCCACACACAACTCAGGAAGGGAATTACTATTAACGGTGAACGTAACAGGATTCGGGTTAGTTAGGCCCTTTTATGTGTTATGTTTTCGGGGCTGTGTGCATACTACGATTTGTTTAGATTTATACACTTGACTTAAATGGTAAATGTATAGTAGATATATGTTTCGTATGAATGTGAATGTTATTGATTGATTAACTAGTATGCAAGTAGTTGATATATTAGTTATAATTAAAGGAAGTAGAAAGAAAAGGTAATGAAGGTAGAGTTGTATGGTATGTTAGAGGGCACTGGGCCCTAATAATAACCGAGGTATGTAGGGTACTGGACCCTTATAATATCCAAGGTAAGTAGGACTGGACTCTGAGGATATCCAAGGTTTGTAGGACACAGGATCCTTATTAATTCCGAGGTATGTAGGGTCTGGACCCTTATAATATCCAAGGTATGTAGGACACCGGATTATTATAAGTTCCGAGGTATGTAGGGTCTGGACCTTTATAATATCCATGGTAAGTGAGGACCGGATCTTTATAGTATCCGAGGTATGTAGTTAGCAATGAATATAAATATATGAATGTATGTTTGATTAATAAAGGAACAGGTAGGTATTAATATGTATCTTTGGACACGTATTAGTAAGTAAGTGAATGCAATGTATGTTAATTAACTAGAACTCACTCAGCGTAGCTAACTTTTAGCATACACGCAGGTGAGTAGGATGAGACAGATGACTTGAGGGAGACACGTGGCGAATAAAGGAAGACTGGCATCGAAGAAAAGAAGAGACTCGTTTTATTTATGTTTTATGTTTAAGACTTATGTTATGTAAGAATGATTGACGTTTATGTTACGTGAAATGTTTTAATTAACTCTGATTTTACGAATTATGTAAATGAGTAAATCCAACCAGCGTGAAAGTAGGGCACCCGGGTCGGGGGCCTTACAAATGTGTTAAACCTGTATCATATAACACATAGATACTACGTTCACCGAGTTGAAGGGTCCCGGATACAATACCTTGAGCGTTAGTAGCATTAGTAGCAGAAAGTGCAAACAGTCCTTCCCCAGTGTTTGGTGGTGCAAGTTTCCCTCCATCAATCTTTTTAGTATCTGGTTTAGGACAATCTTTAATCATATGCCCCGTCTGGACACACCTGAAACATGCTCCAATAGCTCTATGACAGACGCCCCCGTGTTTCTTGCCACAAACGTTACATGGAGAGCTTGCGGTCTGCTTTGGGTTTCCATATTGAATCAGTGGTTGAGCTCTAATCGGTCCCATATACGGCTGAATCTGATTCTAAGCGGTTTTCTGATTTAAGGTTTTAAGCTGTTATGGACGTGCTTAATTGCTAAGGTTTCGATTTGCTTGAATACTATGATCCTGATGTTGTGCACTGGTAGAGGATGATTGGACCATAGCCCGCTTGGGTTGCCTGTCTCAGTCTCTTTTCTTATTTTCACCAGTTCGAGATAGGAATTCTTTCCTCTCGAATTCAAAGGTCTTGATGGCATCACCTACCTCAGTAAGGTCTTTAAATTTCATAAACATAATTGACTTAAAAATCTGATCACAAACTGCCCATTTACACTTTTCTACCTGCTCCTAAGCCGAGCCTGCTACATTCCCAATAATACCAGCCAATCTTGAGAATCGAGTCATAAACTCTGAAGCTGGTTCATCATCCCTCAGTCGTATAACAGCATATTCCCTTACGTAGGCTTCTCTGTCAGCTGTAGAGAAATACTTCTCATAAAATAGGGTACAAAAGTCAACCCATTAAAGAGTAGAAGCATAAGCATCTCTTCCTTTGACTTTCTTATGTCCTTCCCACCAAGTTTGTGCATCATCTTCTAGTTTGTAAGTGGAAAATATACCTTTGTACTGATCTGCAACTCCTAAAACTTCAAAGATCTTCTCAACGTGTGCTATCCAGTTTCGTGCTTCCAGAGGATTAGCGGGATGATTAAAGGATCTGGGCTTCTGTTTTTGGAATCTGTGGAGCCACACAAGGATGCCTTCAGTAGTGGCATTCTCATCAATCACTACTCCAGAGTTAAGAGTAGCATTAGCGCGTCCTTCAGAACGATTTTGCTGCATAACTGCCTCCACGGTTTGTGCAACAACGTTCGGAAGTAATCCAGCAAAAAACTTGATTGATAGCAGAAACAATGTTTTGATCAACTTGAGTTTCATTCAAAGCCGAGTCATTAGTTGCGCGGGTGGTCTTGCGGGTTTATCGACGAGGCGGCATCTAAGAAATATGTCAAGAGGGTTAGAATAAAGAACGGGAAAGAAGTAAAATAAGATACCTAATGAGGTACCTAACCTATTTAGATCAAAACCAAAGTGTCTACGCAATCCTCACAGGTTTTAATTACTAATGCTCAAATTATCCTTCAGAAAAGAGCCTTTGCTCTAATACCATAACTGTAACACCCCAACATGGATGGGCTGACGTGTCACAATGTACAGGGTATTCAGAGACAAAAGATATAATTCCATTACTTCATTAGAGTAAGAAATACACACTACTGATAGTTCAGATACTAAGTCCAAAATACATATTATTTAGATAACATAAGATTAGCATACATCTTTAGATTATTCTTAAGTGTCAGGCTTCTCTCTTGATCCCGCCCAAAGTATCCTGTGAAGCTGAAGTGTAAAAGGTATACTGAATGAGCCAAATTCCCAGTACGGAATATTAAGGCTCAAAAGCAAGTAATAATTAACTGAATACAATATCACAATATATGATAACATATAACTAATTAAAATCATATAACTGAAATAACTGAAACATATCATACGGATGTACCCATAAGCATAACTAAGTCTGTTAATATGTGACGACATAAAGGGAGCCACTCCTGTATGCAAGTCACCCAAAATGGCATAAGTTGCCATACCCACAACCATTTCCTGAAACTAAAACTGAAAAACTGATCTCTCTGTCACGGAAGGAGCACATAACACCGATACCACAATGTTATGCCCGTGGGACACTCCACGGGAAGTGAGTGCACAGGGTTACAGAGTACAAATAATCTTAGTTATACAATAACAATTCGTATCTTAACAAATCACGAAACATGCGATAATGAGTACAATTTAGTAATAAATATATCGCATGCTAACAAGTCAAATAACAAATTATAGTCTGAACATGAATCGAGCGGACGGCCAAATGAATCGAGGTGTCAAAGACGTTAGGAGTTCCAAAGGTATATAATATCAACGAGGTTTATAACCATCGAATATTATGATAATAATAGGGATGGGGTTAAGATCCGAGATATGAGGTAAGTGATAACTCAAACAGGTCGGTACAATGCGCATTCGTGTTTATTGAATAGTTGGTGCATTGTACTTGCGAGTTACCGACCCATTTGACTCGTGTAGCTTCGTGTGGACTTGTTGGCTGAAATTTATCATATTGGGTCCACTCGGGGCTGAGTTGGATGTTAATTTCCTAAACAACTCTTAAACGCGAGGGTTAATATCACCTAGTGCTTCTGGGGTAATTTGGGAATTTTTTATTCCCGGGAGTATCTAAGGGTCGTATTGGTGAATGTAAGACCTTGGGGGCTGTTATGATTGAGTTTGATGAGGTCGACACTTTAGGTAACTCGAACCATGTTAGAACGTCTCGTAGGATAAACAAGTCCTTTCGATGTCGTTAGTAATGATTGTATGTAAACTGACAGGCGCTTGAGGTTTGGGGATACTTAGGGATTCTCTAGCTCGTGGTGAATACGTGTCTTGTATCAGGTGAGTTCATGATGCCCCTTTTTACTCTTTTCTAGTTTTGGGCTAGAATGCGCACCTAAGTGATTTTTCTTGATGAACCGTTTAAACTATTTTGCATAGGCTTACTTGTATAGGGTAGGCCTTGGGATGATATTATTGTATGTTTGTATGTATTATTGTCTGGCCAATAATTGGCGATGTTTATTAGTCGTTATCGACTAAGGATGTTTACGTATGGCTACTTTGTGTTTGCATAAGTTGGATGAGATGTTACGTGTTTGGGTTGTATGTGTTCTCGACCCTGATGTTATTACTTGGATGATATATACATATATGGATATAATTATAAGGATGTTTATATATATATATATATATATATATATATATATATATATATATATATATATATAATTATTTATTGATGATGATGGCCTAACTGTTGTATCCCGTTTATTTTAAAACTCTTGAAATGATTATTATGATTATTATTATTTTAGATGTCAATTATTAAAACTTGAACTCACTCATCTCAAGCTGACTTTGTGTGCATGTTAGTATGAGTTTCAAGTTAGGATGAGGATGCGTTTCTGGAAGTTTGGATGTGCACGAGGCTACTTGGACGGTGGAGGGCATACTTAGTCGGAAGTTTTAATGATGAACATTTTTCTTTTAAAGTTTTATTAAATACATTGAAGTTTGATTTTGGGCATAATTCCCGGGTTTTGGGAACTTGTTTTAATAATTATGATTTTCCGCTGAATTATACTCTGAATTGGTTATTTAAATGGGATGAAGTGTTTTTGAGTTTAAGTATTTTTTTTAAGTATTTTGTATGAATGCCAACTGTAGGATTCCCGGGATTCGGGGTCTTACAAGTTGGTATCAGAGCGATGGTTCGAGGGATCCGAGCATCCCCAAATGCTTGGACTCGAAATGTAAGGGAAGAGACTAGTATGCCCACCGCGAGTAGCTGCACGCCAAGAGGTGACTTTAGTTAGTCATTCCTTTGAATTTTAAAGTTTCCAGTATGTGATTAATTGTTTAAGTGTTTGATAGAATGCTAATGAGGTTAGGGGCAGGGGTGATTAGGACGGGCGGGTACAGTAAACGACTAATTACACCTGATCAACGTCATTAATAGTTTATGTTCTAAATGCCGCTTGTACTTGACCGTGTTAAAATTCTATCTTTGTAGGGATAAGTCATGGTTAATACTCGTGCAGCTAAGAGAGGCCGTCCTAGTGTTCGTGGTCGTGGTTGTAAGCAACGTGTCGAAGCCGAGAGTGAGATTCCTACTCCCCAGCAAGAAGAAACCCCGATTCATGAGGAGGGGATAACCCCGCCCTAGATCCTTCTATGTGCGCGGCAATCGAGTATGAGGTTTATCAGGTTCTCCATAGCGCCATTCCCGAGATCGTAGCTGAGGCCGTTAGAGCATGGAGGAATCTTTGGTCGGTAAGAGTTCGGATAAGGAAAGGAAGGGTAAGGAGACGCGGGTCGAGGAGGAAGAAGTTTATGTACCGAGTGAGGATGAAGAGGAGGTTCATGCTATTAGTGTATCTACTCGGGGTTGCTCGTATGGTGACTTTAAGAAATGTGATCTTCCTTCTTTCGATGGTACTAAGGATGCGTTGGCAGCACATCAGTGGGTGAGGGAGATGGAGGCCATTCTGACAGTTAGTAAATGTAAGGGGGACGACATGGTTACTTATGCTACCGCCTCGTTTCGTTCCGAGGCACTGTGTTGGTGGGATAATCTGGCGCAGGCTATGGGTGATCATTCGATTAGGAGGATGACGTGGGATGAGTTGAATAAATCGGTTCTTGATCAGCTTTGTCCTCCACATGAATTGGATAAGATTGAACAAGAATTCTGGACCTTGGAGGCTGACAGTATGATGCATCGGGAGTACACCACAAAGTTTAATAAGATGGCTCGATTATATCCCGATTTGGTTACTCCTGAAGCTAAGAGGATTAAGAAGTATGTGAAGGGTCTTACGGTGGATGTTCGTAGGGGTGTGGTGACCACCAACATAAGCTCCTTTCACTCGGTGGTTACCCTAGCAGGCACATTGTATGATTAGAGAGAGAATTTACCGCCGACCGAGACTAGGAAGACATGGAACTCAAATTCGTACGGTAAGCGGCCCGGGGGAAGCAATTTAATTCGTCTTAGAAGAGGGTAAAGACTGAGACTTCAGAGTTTAAGAGGGATCCGGCGGTTGGTAATTGTAAGAAGTGATGGAAACCGCACAAGGGGGAATGTAAGATTGGGTATGGTTCCTGTTTTTGATGTGATAAGGTTGGACACCCCCATTTCGAGTGTCCGACGTTGACTTGTTTCCGTTGTAAGGGTGCCGACCACTTGGCATCAAACTGTCCTACTAGCAAGGCGGGGGGTGGGGGATGTACGATCAGGGGACTTCCTCGAGGGGGAAAGTGGATGAGAAGCCGAAGGCCAGGGCGAGGGCCTTCAACATCTCCAAGAGAGAGGCAAAGGATGATGTGGACGTTGTTTCAGGTACTTTTTCCTTATTCATCTTTATATTCTACCGTTATAATTTCTCATTCTTTCGGAATTGTATGTTTGATCGTGTAGCTAAGCAGTAGTGTAATAGTATCCCAGGTACCGTTTTACTTGATGAATTAGAGGCATCGGTCTTATTTGATTCGGGTGCCAGTAGAAGTTTTGTGTCTACCGCTTTCTGTTCCTCGTTGAATAAATCCCCCGAGCGCGTAGTCGATGTGTTTGAAGTTGAGGTCGCCGTAGGAAAGTCCGTTTCCATGTCTAGGGCTATTCAAGGTTTTTCCATCGAGTTGTCTGTGTATAGATTTCCAGTGCGGTTGTACTTGATGCCGCTTGGCTGTTTCGATGTGGTGCTTGGGATGGATTGGCTCGCAAGTGTTGATGCTCAGATCGTTTGTGGTCAGAAACTTGTACGCCTAAAGGCCCCGGATGGGACCCAAATTACGGTCTTCGGTGATCGGAATGGTGCAACGTCACATATCATATCTATGCTTAAGGCGGGGAAACTGATGCAGCGGAGGTGCGGGGCGTATCTGGCGTATGCTATAAACGTGAAAACCGAGGTGGCTACCGTCGGTGATGTTCCTACTGTTTGGGATTTCCCGGATGTATTTCCAGATGATTTGTCAGACGTGCTGCCGGATCGCGAGGTCGAATTCCAGATAGACCTTGTGCCGGGCGCGAAACCCGTTGCTCGAGCCCCTTACCGTCTAGCACCGAATGAAATGAAAGAACTTATGGCTCAATTGGAAGACTTGCTCGACAAGGGCTTCATTCGACCGAGCATCTCACCTTAGGGTGCCGCGGTCCTGTTCGTTAAGAAGAAGTACGGTAGCATGCGGATGTGCATTGACTACCGTGAATTGAATAAACTCACTGTGAAAAATCGGTACCCTCTACCAAAGATCTACGACTTATTTGATCAGCTCCAAGGAGCTAGTTAGTTCTCGAAGATCGACCTTAGATACGGGTATCATCAGTTGAAAATTCGGGAGGAGGATATCCCTAACACTGCCTTCCTTACTCGTTATAGGCATTATGAATTCCTCGTGATGTCATTCGGTTTGACCAACACACCGGCTGCGTTCATGGATCTTATGAACCGGGTGTGTAGGCCGATGCTCGATCGTTCGGTTATTGTGTTTATCGAAGACATTCTTGTGTATTCCAAATGTGAATCCGGTTACGCCGGTCATCTCACTGTAGTTTTGGAAGCTCTGCGAAAGAACAAGTTGTACGCGAAATTTTCTAAGTGTTCTATTTGGTTACGCGAGGTTCAGTTCTTGGGTCATGTTATTAACCCGAGTGGTATTTTGGTCGACCCTGCAAAGGTGGAAGCTGTAAACGAATGGGAATCTCCTAAGTCTCCATCCGAAATTCGTAGTTTTCTGGGCTTGGCGGGGTATTACCACCGCTTCATAACCGACTTTTCGAAGATTGCTTCGTCATTGACCAAGTTGACTAAGAAGACTGTTAAGTTTGTGTGGGGTTCTGAACAGGAGGAGGTTTTCTCGAATTAAAGAACATGTTGACGCATGCTCCGATTTTAGCGTTACCCGATGGCACTGACGATCTGGTTGTTTATTCTGATGCCTCATATCACGGGCTTGGGTGTGTTCTGATGCAGCGAGGCCGAGTCATCGCTTATGCCTTACGGCAGTTAAAGCCTCATGAGGCAAATTATACTACTCAAGATTTGGAGCTGGCGACGGTTGTGTTTGCGCTTAAGTTGTGGAGGCATTATTTGTACGGTGTTCCTTGCGTTATCTATACCGACCGTAAGAGCTTGAAGTATTTCTTCGAACAGAAGGAACTAAATACGCAGCAGCGTCAATGGTTGGAGTTGATTAAGGATTATGATCTGGAGATTATGTACCATCCCGGTAAGGCTAACGTGGTAGCCGATGCGTTGAGCCGGAAGGAGAGACCGAAACCTATTCGTGTGAAATCTTATCAGCTTATTCTTAAACCCGATATATTGAAATAGATAGCCAACGTTCAGAATGAGGATTTACAGTTGGAATAGATTATGTCAGAGCGTATTTGGGGTCAGGAAAAATTGTTGCAAGACGTCGGGGACGGGGTGAAGTATAAGGATTGTCGTTTATGGGTACCCAGGTATAGGGGATTCAAGAATAAAATATTGGATGAAGCACACAAGTAGCGCTATTCCATCCATCCGGGGGCGACCAAGATGTACCAAGACCTGAAGAAAAATTATTGGTGGCCTTCGAAGAATATGAGGTGGCTCAGTACGTGAGTAAGTGTTTGACATGTCTACAAGTTAAGGCCGAGCACCAGAAGCCTTTCGGGAAACTTCAACCCTTGGAAATACCTGAGTGGAAGTGGGAGCATCTTACGATGGATTTTGTGACTAAACTACCTCGAACTCCTAGAGGTAATTATGACACCATTTGGGTAATAGTTGATAGATTGACAAAGAGCCCTCATTTCTTGCCAATTCGAGAAACTTTTAATTCTGAGCAGCTGGCCGAGGTGTTTATTCGTGAGATCGTTTCTAGGCACAGGGTGCTAGTATCTATTATTTCGGATAGGGATACGCGTTTTACCTCCAGGCTTTGGAAGAAGTTTCATGAGGATATGGGTACCAAACTCCTCATTAGTACCGCTTATCACCCGCAGACGGATGGTTAGTCCGAGAGGACCATACAGAATCTTGAGGATATGTTGCGGGCTTGTGTTATCGATTTTGGTGGTAGTTAGGATCCTCACTTACCGTTAGTCGAATTCTCTTATAATAACAGTTATCACGCCACGATTGGAATGCCCCCATTTGAGATGTTGTATGGTAGGAGGTGTAGGATTCCAGTCTGTTGGGGTTCCATTGGTCAGAAACTGTCGGGTAGTTTGGAGGTGGTTGAGGCTACGACTGAGAAGCCTGATAAGATTAAGGCTTATATGAAGGCCGTTCAGGATCGTCAAAAGTCCTATGCGGATAAAAGGCGAAGACCTATTATGTTTGAGGCTGGGGATCGGGTTATGTTGAAAGTTTCTCCTTGGAAGGGTATTATTCGTTTTCGTAAGAGGGGGAAGCTTAGTCCGAGGTTCATTGGTTCGTTCCGTATATTGTCCCATGTTGGTGAGGTAGCGTATATACTGGAATTGCCCGATGAGCTCATGGGGATTCATCCTACTTTCCACGTGTCCTATTTTAGGAAATGTATAGCAGATGAGGAGGCCCATGTGCCTCTTGATGACATTAAGCTTGATAGTAAACTGAACTACGTTGAAGAACCTATCGCTATTCTTAACCATCAGGAAAGGCGTCTGAGGAATAAAGTGGTTAGGCAGGTGAAGGTGCAGTGGGGGCACCGCAGGGGCTCCGAGGCTACTTAGAAGTGCGAAGACGAGATGATGAAACTCTATCCGCAGTTTTTCCTGTCGCATCGGGATTCGGGGACGAATCCCATTGTAAGGGGGTGGACTTTTAACACCTGTTAATTTTCGGTTCAAAGATTCAAAGCTTGTAAAGTATTTATATTTCTCGGGATTTAACCGACATTCCTTGGAAACCTTCTCGTCATCCCGGTACGTTAAATTATATAACTTTTCAATCAAGGTGCTAGTTCTTTAAAATTTGAAGGGCTAGAGTGAAAAATTTTTATATGATAAACAAACCCTAACCCCATTGTCCCCCCCTTGTCCGATTGGCCTAGCAGCAGCCTCCCCCACCTGCGATTTTTCTTTTTCCAGCCATCATTAGGGTCTCAAACTTCAATTCAAGGTTAGTTCTATGTTTCCCCAAGTCTTTTACACCTTAATTGATCATTATATAGCGCGTATTGATCGATAAATGGCTTGTTTTAGGTTAACCGGGTGGCTTTCCAATTGAGCGGTTTTGGGACTGTTTTGATTGAGGTTTTTGCACCAAAATCTTTCTAGGTATGTCTAGTACAACATACTTTAAAATCATGTTCATTGGTGTTCGTTTGATTGGTCAACTAGTTGTAGTTTGAAATATTGTTTTCGGTTGGCTAGAATGGTAGATTGTTGCGTTTAACGCGAGATATGAAATAGGCCTTAAAAATAGCGGGTGCAGGTTTCTTTTTTTGAACAAATAATATTTCTTTTTTTCTTCGAACTTTGTATTGTAAAAAACAGATCAAAAAAAAAATAAATAAAATAAAATGATATGATTCAACCTCAGACCCATTAGAATGTAGCAGATAACAGCGGGGCTCGAGAATTGATGTGTATTCGAATCATAGGAGCTAGCAATCGTCGATATGCTCATATTGGTGACGTTATTGTTGCTGTGATCAAAGACGCAGTTCCAAACATGGCTCGAGATTGAGGTTTTTGCACCAAAATCTTTCTAGGTATGTCTAGTACAACATACTTTAAAATCATGTTCATTGGTGTTCGTTTGATTGGTCAACTAGTTGTAGTTTGAAATATTGTTTTCGGTTGGCTAGAATGGTAGATTGTTGCGTTTAACGCGAGATATGAAGTAAGTGATAACCAATTCATTTCGGATAGCTTCAGTTTAGTGTACGGGCTGTGGGAAAATGATTTTTATAAGTATTGGGGCTGAATTGGTTGTCGGTTACTCAAACGGGTCGGTACAACACGCATTCGCGTTTTTTGAATAGTTGGTGCGTTGTACTTGCGAGTTACCGACCCATTTGACTCGTGTAGCGTCGTGTGGACTTGTTAGCTATAAATTTATCATATTGGGTCCACACGAGGATGAGTTGGATGTTAATTGCCCAAACAACTCTTAAACGCGCGTGTTAGTATCACCTAGTACTTCCGGGGGTAATTTGGGAATTCTTTATTCCCGGGAGTATCTAAGGGTCATATTGGTGAATGTAAGGCCTCGGGGGCTATTATGATTGAGTTTGATGAGGTCGAGGCTTTAGGTAACTCGAACCATGTTAGAACGTCTCGTAGGATAAATGATTCCTTTCGATGTCGTTAGTAATGATTGTATGTAAACTGACATGCGTTTGAGTTTTGTAACATCCAACTTTTGGTTAAATAATATATGACGGAAAAGTTTTGTTATTAATTGTGTGTTGTTAAGTTAGTCGTGTGTTAAATGTTTAGATAAGGATTTGAAATGGGAGTGGAGAGTGGGTGGTGGTACCCATAACCAACTATATAAACCCAATCCACCCACCATTTCACCATTTTATCTCCCTCCTCACACACTAGAAAAACACACACTTCTTCTCTCAAACACCCGGATCCAAATCCGAGCAAAAGAAAGGTGAATCTCGTGTTCAACGTTAACGAGCAACAAGAAACGTTTGGAAGATCCTGCGTATTGTCCGGATCTGAACTCGAACCCGAAGCAAAAGGTAGGTTTCGGTTTAAATGGTTAAGTTTTATGGTTAGAATCGACATGCAAACCAATAGAAGGATAGATCGGGGTATATGATGGAAGAAAAACATGAACTTGATAAGTTATAACCCCACAAGAATGTTATATGGTAAAAATGTGATGTTCGGGCCTTATAAAACGCAAGTATACAAAGTTCGTACAACCCAAAACCCTTAAAAAGGGTAAAACTGGGTCCTAAGGAAGAGTCACGAAGTAAAATGGCCATTAAATGGTAAAAACGAAGAAAAAAAAGAATTCCGCATCGCATAAGCCATGCGAAGCGAAAAAGGTAATTTCTTATCGCACAATCATGCGAAGCGAAACAGTTCCATGCGAAGCGAAAAAGCATGCGAAGCGAAATTCCATGCATGTGAAGTGAAATTCTTCCATGCGAAATTTTATAAAATTCATTTTCCCAGCCAGGGGCGCTAGGGGCCGCCGCCCCTAGACCCCGCTACTAGGGGCGCTGCCCCAGACCCCCGTTAGTTGAGGGTTTCATAAATTTAGATGTAGGAAGTTTTGGTAATAGATAATTGACACGCGTAATGTATTGTACAGTTAGCCGTGCACAAATAAAGAAGGGAATTACCTTTAACGATGAGAGAAATCGACTCCAGGTGAGTTCCAGCCCCATTTCTCTTTGAAATGTTTTCGGGGCTGTGTGCATACTCCTATGTGATAGTTAATACATTTACTTAATTGATAAGTGTATGATACGTGTATGACTATGTATTGGATGTTATTACTATATAATGATAGTATAAATGAGCATGTATATATATATATATATTATATACATGAGACAGGTAAAATATGCACGTATGATAAATGTATGGTTATTCGAGGCAGTAGGGACCAGATCCTTATAATATCTGTGATGTTAGGGACCAGACCCTTATAATATATGTGATGTTAGGGACCAGACCCTTATAATATCTGTGATGATAGGGACCAGACCCTTACAATATATGTGATGTTTAATGTAGAATAGCTTATGGTATACCATAGGGTTTTATGAAAGAAAGTATGTAACTATGTATGCATGTATATAAGATATATATGAAAGGAGTAATAGAAAACTAAGGTATGAATACGTATCTTCGGACGCGTATGAGTAAGGGTATGAATGTATTGTATGTTAATTGATTAACTAGAACTCACTCAGCGTAGATGACTTTTAGTATGCACGCAGGCAAATAGGTTGAGGCAGATGGCTTAAGGAGGGACACAGGGCATGGACTGAAGAGACTGGCATCCATGATGAAGTGTTATGACTGTTTTAATTAATTACTTATGAAAAGACAATTTGTATGTTAAGACAAGAATGAATGTTTTGTAATGTGATGTTTGAAGTTTTTAATTATTCTGCGAAGTTTTTAATTTACTCTGATTTTAGAACTGTGTTTATGAGTAAATCCGACACCAAAGTAGGGTTACTGGGAACGGGGCCTTACAAGTTTTGGGGATACTTAGGGATTCTCTAGCTCGTGGTGAATACGTGTCTTGTATCAGGTGAGTTCATGATGCCCGTTTTTACTCTTTTCAAGTTTTGGGCGAGCATGCGCACCTAAGTGATTTTGCATGATGAACCGTTTTAACTATTTTGCATAGGCTTACTTGTATAGGGTAGGCCTTGCGATGATATTATTGTATGTTTGTATGTATTATTTTATGGCCAATAATTAGCGATGTTTATTAGTCGTTATCGACTAAGGATGTTTACGTATGCCTACTTTGTTTGCATACGTTGGATGAGATGTTACATGTTTGGGTTGTACATGTGCTCGACCTTGATGTTATTAATTGGATGATATATACATATAGGGAGATAATTATAAGGATGTTTATATATATATATATATATATATATATATATATATATATATATATATATATATATATATATATATATATAATTATGATTATTTATTGATGATGATGGCCTAACTGTTGTATCTCGTTTATTTTAAAACTCTTGGAATGATTATTATTATTTTAGATGGCAATTATTAAAACTTGAACTCACTCAGCTCAAGCTGACTTTGTGTGCATGTTAGTGTGAGTTTCATGTTAGGAGGAGGATTCGTTTCCGCTAGGACGTGCACGAGGCTACTTGGACGGTGGAGGGCATACTTAGTCGGAAGTTTTAATGATGAACATTTTTCATTTAAAGTTTTATTAAATACATTGAAGTTTGGTTTTGGGCATAATTCCCGGGTTTTGGGAACTTGTTTTAATAATTATGATTTTCCGCTGAATTATACTCTGAATTGGTTATTTAAATGCGATGAACTGTTTTTGAGTTTAAGTATTTTTGTAAGTATTTTGTATGAATGCCAACTGTTGGATTCCCGGGATTCAGGGTCTTACATGGAGTGTTGTTTGTTAACTAAATAATTTATTTTATTAATCACTATTTTCACTGGTTCATCTTCTCTATGCTAACTCCTTACAACATAAGTCTGAAAAAACCTATTGTAAACTAATTTTTTTGGTTATGAATGATGTTCAATCATAAATGAATGATTAATATAAGGCTTAGGCTCGGGTTACCTTAGTTGGACTCGTGATGTGATGGTGGTAGCACTTTCCTGGAAAACGTGAACGACGACAGCATTGATGCTTTTCAAGCAACCGATGGTTCTCCAGTCGATGGTGGTAGTGAACGGAAAACGTAAGTAGGTAGCGGCGCCTTAGCTCGTGGTTTCGGAGGTTTGGATGAGGATTTGAGAGTGTGGAGACGACGAATGGTGGTTACGTTGGGTGGTTTCACGATGCTAACGGACGGTTCGATGTTTAACCAAGTTAGTGGGTATGGTGGTGGTTCAACAATTGGTTTCGCTGGAGCTTGATATGAACAAGAAGAGGGCTAGGGAAGTATGGGAAGAAAGAAACAAGGTTGTAGTTTGAGAAGAAGATGGGATGCAGAGAAAGGTGATTTCCCTCCTATATATAGTAAAATGTGAAGGTTCTAGTATAGCAAGTTATATAGAGATGGGTGGTGAGGATTTACTTACTTGTGTTTCTTACTGTAGGAAGAAATTGTAATTGGGTGTTGACATCATTATTTATTTATTTGTATTTTTTTCTTTGTCTTATCATTCAATAATTGATAGGTACAGGTTATTTCTTCAAACACACGCATGTATGTATGTTTATTTTCATTTTATTTGAGTTTTGTGTTTATTATTATTGTTATTATTATTAATTAAAAGTTTTCAGTTATCACAATTGTCGTGGGATGGTACGGGCAATGAAACAACATGATTTAGGCTTGATTATAGGCTCATTCTCATATATTAATTTGTTGATTTAGGCTTGATTATAGGCTCATTCTTATATATTAATTTGTATTCTTAGCTTGTCTGCAGAGGATTATCGGTCTTGTTTAGGTTATCGTATATATCATATTATATTACATATATTCACTTATATATCTAAAAGGGCCTTTAAATTCATAAACACTAACTTTTTGACAATGTTTTCGTCGGGAAAACGCATTCGTAACAAAGAAAGTTTTCAACGTCATAAATACGTTTTTAATGTACATTTTAATCATGAAGACATTATTAACTTATAAGCTATATTTTATTTATGAAAACATGAACAAGTTTTAAAGTACGTTTTTTATCATGAAAACATAAGGTTTTGATAAACATTTTAATTATTAAAGCATACATTTTCGAAACCATTGCTTGTCTTATGCATTTTAAACATTGAAACAAAACATTTCAAATCAACAGGTTTAATCATGCACTTAAAACCTTTGAACTCACCATCATTATGTCGACTTTTAAGTATGTTTTTCAGGTTATTAAATCAGGAAGAAATTTGTGGGCATATATAAGCATCACATTGCACGTAAAAAAACAAATCAAAATGCGTAATCAAATCGAACCAAAAGCTGGGTATTCATGAATCACCATGACTTATCATACTTTTAGTTAAAACACATTGTAAAACATTGAGGGTTGGAGTCAGACGTCGCATGAACCACCATGACTTGTGTGACATCCTTATAAGTGTAACCATATTCTTTTCACAAAGAGAACATGGTCACATTTGAAAGCATAAATTTGTGATTCGTATGGCATTTGGTGTGGTATGCTTTGGCTTAATAGGTTTTGCGCCTTTTCCGAACTCTCCAAGTAAGCAACCAGGTCCCGCGGCTGATTGAGATTTTTGCGCATTGCTTATCCTTAGGTTTCAATAACCTTGGTGTCAAGAGTTCGGAAAATAAGCACGTCCCCCTTACACTTACTACATACCCGCCACGTAAAACCGTCTTTAAGAAGAAGAAATATCGGAAAACCAAAATAAAATCGATTGAAAATGATTCAAAAATTCTAGGTTAAGGCCTAAGCCTAAGCCTTGGACTTGTGTGTGTGTTTGTGTACATGGGGCGTAAATGAAATCAACAATAAAATAATAATACGTGCATTCGAACAATCAAGTAAAGGCCCACATAATTTATAGTTATGCAACTTAAACAAATAAGCTATAACTAACTAGAACACTACGTCTAACGTCCTATCTTATAGTCACGGCTCTGATATCACTCTGTAACACCCTGCTTAAGTGAAAACGCTCAAGTGTGACGTACAGATTGTTCAAACACACGTGACACTATTAAGTGACCATAAGATCATTAATTCATTTAAATCACAAGTACACAAGTGTTCAAAGAAACAAATGCATTCAAATACAAGACAAACAACTATAATAACTTATTGATTATTATTGATAACTTAGAACTAGCGTCTTCGTCACTTCAACCTCTAATAATGGTACCTGTAGTGCATATATAAAATACGGTCAAATAATCGAATAGTTGGTGAGTTCACACAAGTTTTATATAAGTACATAAAAACCATGCAATTCCATGAACAAGTGTAGCTAAAGCGCATGCGATGTCCTTTCCAGTCGGTAATAACCAACGTACTCGAATCAGGGGTCCCTTTTCCACTCATAACAAAATGTTCCTGAGTGCAAATAGGGGCATATGATCACACATATTGAGGCAACCATGAGCAAGTAATCAAGTAAACACACAAGTCCATGATATGAATCGTTATTTTGTAAATGACTCGATAAACCATTGAATAGATAGGATATATATGCTACCCCAAAATGTATAAAAGCGTTCAAAATGAGGTGTGAGAAACTCACCTTGAAATTGAAAATAAACTTGTAATAAAACGAAAGCGCGCTAACGAAACTGAAGCAATCGAACCTCACGAACTATAAATAAAATAATACGAAAGTTTAACGACTAACTAACGGGATTATATAATAGGTTAAGTAATTTGGTTTTATGAATTTAAGCATTTTGATATGTATATTTTATTATTTTAATGCATTTTGTATTATAATATTAGTTTTAAGCTTTACAGACTTTTAGCGATTTTATTCAATATTATTTAACTACTAATTAAATGTTAATATAAGAATTATGTTATTTACCGGAGCATTGACTTTAAAGGTTAACTTTTATCTGACAATAATTATGATAACGTATTTATGAAGTTAACAAAAAAATAATATAACGGGTTCAACGACATTTATCAAATATGAAAAAGTTAGTGTTTAGGTGAAGATGACTGATATCATTTATAATTAATTTTAGTTAATTTAGAATAATTTTATTTATTATATAAGAACTTATGATAATTAAATTAATTTAAAGAAAAGACAGTATGCTAAAAGAAAATAAACCAAAAAAAAATGATGGGGCAGACACGGTTCGACCCGGGTGTGTCAACCCACACACACACTGACCAACCATCTAGACTAGCCTGACAAGTTGTTTATAAGATCAAAAGTTTTATTTACATATATATATATCACAAGTTCATCCCTTTCACACCAAGCCCTAGAATTTCAATTCATATAATCCGTTCTTTGTTCGATAAAATTAGTTTAGGGGTTTTGATATACGGTTAAATACGATCATAATACATATATAATTTACCTGGTAACGTTAAGGATTGAGGGCGAACGTGGTTTGACCGGAAAACGATATTGACGTATTAATTAGATAGCTTAGAGAGTATATTTTACCAAAATGATTATTGTAGTATGTTAAGCTTAAGAATTTCCGCCTGATACATCATTCGAGCGTCTCGGTCTTTATATTGTTATTATAGTATGTTTTAATGTAAAGGGCATTTTGGTAATTGTATTATTCTGCCCATTTGCCTCTATTGTAAGGCACATTATTTACCTTGTAACGAATGTGTCACATTCGTCTAAATGTAAGTGCCATTCATTAACCCAGCTTAACGAATGGGACAAACGAATGTGAAGCTATTCGTATGAGTAATGTATAACGAATGAGAC
Organism: Bidens hawaiensis; assembly: GCF_021521415.1. Classification (NCBI taxonomy): domain Eukaryota; kingdom Viridiplantae; phylum Streptophyta; class Magnoliopsida; order Asterales; family Asteraceae; genus Bidens; species Bidens hawaiensis. The sequence continues at coordinate 24,220 of NW_027506489.1, forward strand.
TTCTCATTCGTAGTCTTTAATGTAACGAATGACACATTTGTTAAGGGTTAACTTAACGAATGTGGTCATCCCCAATAAATATCTGTAATTTACATTAAAGTAATAACAATTTTCATTAATTGTATTTTGCATCGTTACTCTGTCCAAATACCTCCAGAACACACACACTTCATACACACTAACGTAATCCACATCATAACAGTATAATCATGTATGCGAACTTCACGATGTCATCGACGATCTAGATCCGGCTCGAGTAACACTATTCACAAGTGGTATCAGAGCCACATATCTGATCTTCGTGATTGTTCGTGTTATAATTGTTGGGTTTTAACAATATTATCAAAGTCATAAAACCTCTTCTATGATAAAAACGCAACGGATAATATAGTTTTAAATCTTGTTATTAAGGTGAATATAAAACCCATTTTATATGCAAAACCCAAAAACCCAGATCCATATAGGAATAACATACTTACAAACACATGCAACCACAAAAAATTCATGCATGTGATTCTACCTTTCAAGAAACCCAAAAAGGATGAAGAAGATGATGGATGAAAGGCTTTAGACTTCAATGGAGAAGCTCCTCAAGCTAGTATACCCCAAGCCTTCAACAAACACCCTTGTAGCTAGGAATTTTTACACTTGAAAACCCTTCTTCTTGTTCCCTTTCCCTTGGCCGAATTCAAAGGAGGAAGAGAGAAAGAGAGTAGTTGTTTTGTATCTTGTGTGTGAGAGAGAAAAAGAAGAGAGGATTTATAGCACCACACTTGTGTCCAATAAAGACCATTGCATGTTGTATATATCAAGAGAGAGAGAGAGAGTGTAGGAAGGTGGGGGGGGGGCATGGCCTCTCCCTTTCAAAATTCAAAATCCAATTTTATGATATAAAACTTATATGTTATGTAATTTCATTTTATAAAAAAATATAACATAACATATTTCAAGTAACATGCAAATGTACCAATTCTCACATATAGTTATTTAACCAATTTAATTAACATTATGAAATGTCTTCTCTCAAAATATAAATTATCCATATGATTTATTTATTTCACAAATACAATGTATTTAGAAACCCCCTTTCCAAATATCGTAAGTGTTGATATTTATTTACTTTGATCGTATCATCTATAAACAAATATTATTGGTGTTTGTCTAGTTTGTTATTGTGTATAACCCATCTTGGATCATAACGTACTAGCCACATCAATTATAATATGTGTCTTATGCAGACCGAGTCCAATAATCTCCCTCTTACACAAGATACATAGAAGATTGATGCTAGTAGAAAATACTGCCTAACTACGTTTTACTACCCCTAATATGTATGACGAAGTGCCATTCAATAACATCATCCCCTTCAAGTCCCTTACTTGAAATGATTTAGGTGAATTTATTATTTGTCATTTTGTCTCAGATGTCATGTCAAATCCAAAGAGATAGAGTGATCATTCTCTGTTGATTTAACTTGGCAGGCCTTAGACATCTTACTCTCAGCGAATAAAAAGGATAAATCCCCTCTTGACTACATATGTCTCTCACAATCACCTTGTACTATACCTGATCTTAGCCTTATGTACTGTCATGTTTCAGAGCAGTGAAGAACTAAGTCAAAGTACAATATTTGGTGAATATCAAGACCCAATATGTATCTCAGGACGGAGGATACTATGATATTCGCCTTTACTAAAATTTACTTATGATCAATCACAAAGATTCCATGTAGTAACATTTGAGAGCGGGTTAGTCCAATATTTATATCCCATAAATATCTATGAACCTTGGCGGCAACCTTTTGCTCTATATTCATACCTTATGAATATCCACCAATCCAAGTTCATAATAGTCTTACCTTCATACTTGTTCCCACAAATATGAGCGACTACGGACATTTAGAATAATTAACTTATTCATGGATTTAAACATGCTAAAATGGAACATAACTCAAAATGTCATAATCAAAAACCATAATCATATGAATGAGTGAAAATAACAATTGTTCCGATATCCAAATACAAATTATATCAAATCCAATCACTAAATATCAAAGTCCTAAGGCACAAGTGTGACCTTCATGCTTTGGCCTTTCAAGGACCTTCGTGAGTGGATCCGCAATGTTTTGATCAGTTTGAACTTTGCGAATACATGTCTTTCCTTTCTCAACTTCGTCCCTTATGTAGTTGAATCTCCGCTCAATGTGCCTCATCTTTTGATGTGCACGAGGTTCCTTGATTTGAGCAATCGCACCCTCGTAGTCACAAAAGATCTCAAGAGGGTCCTGAATGGTACGGACCACCCCTAGGTCAGCAATGAATTTCCTAATCCACGCAGCTTCTTGTGCTGCCAATGAGATGGAGATGTATTCCGATTCTGTGGAAACTCGCAATGAATGGTACGGACCACCCCTAGGTCATAACGAAAACGTATCCCGATTGTGATCAAGAATCATCTCGATCGGTTTGGAAACTCGCATCCGTGTAACCCTTTACAACGAGTTCCTCTTCACCAGAACCATATATCAGAAACATGTCTTTAGTCCTTCTAAGGTATTTTAATATACTCTTAACCGCCATCCAATGGTTACTTCCGGGATTTTGTTGGTATCCACTTATCATGCTCAAAGCGCATGACACATCCGGTCTAGTACATATCATTGCATACATGATGGATCCTATAGCCGTGCATATGGGATTCCTTTCATTTTCTCTTGCTCATCCTTTGAGCTTGGACATTGAGATGCACTCTGTAATGCCCGCTAATTTATCGGTTTAAAGACTACCTGCATGTAGAGTATGTATATTTCTTAGGAGTTGTCCGGCATCTTTCGTCGACCTGACCATCTTCCCGGTACGTTAAATTATACAACCTTTCCTTCCAAGTTACCATATCCCTTAAACTTTGAGGGCTAATGTGTAACATTTATTTTATATCATAAAATAATGAAATACCCTAACCCTAAACCCATTTGCGCAGCCGATCGGACCTGAACCCCCCCCTGGCGATTTTCTTCTGTGCAGCCATGTTTCAACCGTAAAAACTTCAATTCAAGGTCGGTTTTATGATTCCCCATGTCTTTTACACCTTAATTGACCTTTATATTGCGCGTATTGATCGTTAAACGACTTGTTTTAGGTTAACCGGGTGGCTGTCCAATTGAGCGTTTCCGGGGCTGTTTTGGGTGAGGTTTTTGCACCAAAATCCTGCTAGGTATGTGTGGTACATCATACTTAAAAACCATATTCATTGAAGGTGTTTAGGTTGGTCAATCGATTTTAGTTCGAAAACTAGGGTTTATCGGGTGTAGAATCATCAATTGTTGAGTTTGATACGTTAATCAATTGAATGACCAACCGAATCAGTTTGCGCGAATTTATTTCTTTGGTACTCGGGGCTGATTAGGTTGGTGATTAGTCAATCCAGTCGGTTGTGCGCGAATTTTCGTTTAAACATTAAAGTGAGTGTTGTAAAAAGGAGCCGTCAACCCTATCAACTCGGGTGACATAATTATGATGTATGAAAAGTTTAAGATGGGAATTTGGTCCATTTGGGGCTGATTTGTTTGACAATTGGTTTTAAGATTTATTACGCGCGTATTCGACTCGATTTGCATATCGACGAGTGAGTTGTGCATCATGGTTAGCCCCGACCATGATCGTAGGGTGGATTTGGTTAATTGAAAGGTTTTAGGGGCTGAGGTAAAGTAAATGAGTATGGGTTGGGCCTCGGGCCAAGTTGCTGGGCCTGAGCGGCCCGTTAGACAAGTGTGTTCTTACAGTCTAATTTAGTAACGCGTTGTGTACAATTTACAGGCCCTTATTTGTGAGTGTGCACTTAGAGATTTCCTAGCTCGTTGCCGGTGTTTGGTTGATTTCAGGTGAGTTCATGATGCCTTTTTTACTCTTTTAAATTTTGGGCTAGCATGCACACCTAAGTGTTTTTCTTACTTGATGAAATGTTTTAAACGATTTTATATAGGCTTGCTAGTATACGGTAGGCCTTGGGATGTTACACACACACATTATTGTTTGGCCTATATTTGGCGATGTTGTAGTCGTTTCGACTACTGATGTTGTGCATGCCTACGTTGTGTTTGCATGCGTTGATGTTACGTGTTTGGGTTGTACGTTTGCTCGACCCTGATGTTATACGTGGATATTATATATATTGTTATATATATAGGGATGTACTTGAAATGATGTTTATACATATATTTTGTATATGTATGTATGAGAATGTTTAGTCTTCGGTAATGATGACTTAATGGATTCACTCTTTTTATTTTTTTAACTTTTGGTATGACTACCATAATTGTTATTACTGATAGTATCTACTTAAAACTTGAACTCACTCAGCTCAAGTTGACTTTTGGAAGAGGATGCCTTATCGCTTGGACGTGCACGAAGCTACTTGGACGGTGAAGGGCATACGTGGATGGAAGAATGTATTTTGAACAATTTTATTTTAAATAGTTTTATGAATTATATTTAAAATTGGTTTTGGGCAAAATTCCCGGGCTTTGGGGAACTTACTTTACTCTTTATGACTTCAGCTGAATTTACATTCTGAGATGTTTGTTCTAATGGAAGACCCCGTTTTCAAGTTTAAATTATTTTAATAAGTATTTTGTATGAATACCAACTGTGGGGCTTCTAGGGTTCGGGGCCTTACAAGTTGGTATCAGAGCCATGGTTCGAGGGATCCGAGCATCCCCAAATGCTTGGACTTGAACTGTAAAGGAAAAGATTAGTATGCCCACCGCGAGTAGCTGCACGCTAAGAGGTAACTTTAATTGTTAGTCACTCCCTTGAATTTAAGATTTCCAGTATATGATTAATTGTTATGTGTTAGATAGAGTGTTAATATGGTTAGGGGCCAGGGGTGATTAGGACGGGCGGGTAAAGTAAACGACTAATTACACTTGATCAACGTCATTAGCAGTTTACCCTTACCTTACATGTTCTAAATGCCACTTGTACTTAATCATGTTAAAATTTTGTCTTTGTTGGGATAAGTCATGGTTAATACTCGAGCAGCTAAGAGAGGTGGTTCTAGTGGTCGTGGTCGTGGTCGTGGTCGTGGTCGTAAGCCACGTGCCGAAGCAGAGAGTGAGATTCCTACTCCCCAGCAAGAGACCCCGACTCATGAGGAGGGGGATAACCCCGCCTTAGATCCTGCCATGCGCGCGGCTATCGCGGATGAGGTCTACCAGGTGCTCCATAACGCCATACCTGAGATCGTTGCTGAGGCCGTTAGGGCCATGGAGGAGTCACTGGTTGGTAAAGGTTCGGATAAGGGAAGGAAAAGTAAGGAGGTGCAGGTCGAAGAAGAAGAGGATGTATGTGCCAAGTGGGGATGAAGATGAGGTGCGGACTATTAGTGTATCTACTCGGGGTTGCTCGTATGGTGACTTTAATAAGTGTGACCCCCCTTCTTTCGATGGTACTAAAGATGCATTGGCAGCACATCAGTGGGTGGAGAGATGGAGGCCGTTCTGAGGGTTAGTAAGTGTAAGGGGGATGACATGGTGACTTATGCTACTGCCTCGTTTCGTTCCGAGGCACTATGTTGGTGGCATAACTTGGCGCAAGCTATGGCCATCGTTCGATTAGGAGGATGACGTGGGATGAGTTGAAGAAATTGGTTCTCGATCAGTTTTGTCCTCCGCATGAATTGGATAAGATAGAATAGGAATTCTTGACCTTGGAGGCTGGTACTATGTCGCATCGGGAGTATACCACCAAGTTTAACAAGATGGCTCATTTATGTCCCGATTTGGTTACTCCCGAAGCCAAGAGGATTAAGAAGTACGTGAAGGGGCTTCCGGTGGATATTCGTAGGGGTGTGTTGACTACCGACATGAACTCTTTTCACTCAGTGGTTACTCTAGCAGGTACATTCTATGATCAGAGGGAGAAGTTACCGCCGACCGAGACTAGGAAGACATGGAACTCAAATTCGTACGGTAAGCGGCCCGGGGGAAGCAATTTTAATTCGTCTGAGAAAAGGGTAAAAACTGAGACTTCTAAACTTAAGAGGGATGCGGCGTTTGGCAACTGGAAGAAGTGCGGGAAACCGCACAAGGGGGAGTGTAGGAGTGGGTCTGGCAACTGTTTTCGTTGTGATAAGGTTGGACACCCCCATTTTGAGTGTCCAACATTGACCTGTTTTCACTGTAAGGGTTCGGGCCACTTAGCATCAAACTGTCATTCCAGTAAGGCGGGGGGGTCCGGTCAGGGGACTTCCTCGAGGGGGAAGATGGACGAGAAGCCGAAGGCCAGGGCGAGGGCCTTCAACATCTCCAAGAAGGAGGCGAAGGAGGATGCGGATATCGTTTCAGGTACTTTTCCCTATTTAGCCTTCATTCCACCGTTATAATTTCTTATTCCTTTGAAATCGTATGTGATGATCGTGTAGCTAAACAGTAGTAAAATATTGTCCTAGGACCTTTCTACTTGATGAATTACAGGCATCAGATTTATTTGATTCGGGTTCCGGTAGAAGTTTTGTGCCTACCGCTTTCTGTTCCTAGTTGAATAAATCGCCCGAGCGCGTAGTCGATGTGTTTGAGGTTGAGGTCGCTGTAGGAAAATCCGTGTCCGTGTCTAGGGCTATTCAGGGTTGTTCCATCGAGTTGTCTGGGTATAGATTTCCGGTGCGGTTGTATGTGATGCTGCTTGGTTGTTTCGACGTGGTGCTCGGGATGGATTGGCTCACGAGTGTTGATGCTCAAATCATTTGTGGTCAGAAACTTGTTCGTCTGAGGGCCCCGGATGGGACCCAAATCACTGTCTTCGGTGATCGGAATGGTGCGACGCCACATATCATATCTATGCTTAAACCGAGGAGATTGATGCAACGGGGTTGCGGGGCGTATCTGGCATATGCTATAAATATGAAAACCGAGGTGGCTACCGTCGGTGATGTTCATATTGTTCGGAATTTCCCATATGTATTTCCAGATGATTTGTCAGATGTCCCGCCGGACCGCGAGGTCGAATTCCAGATAGACCTTGTGCCGGGCGCAAAACCCGTTGCTCGAGCCACTTATTGTCTAGAACCGAATGAAATGAAAGAACTTATGGTCCAGTTGGAAGACTTGCTCGACAAGGGCTTCATTCGACTGAGCATCTCACCTTGGGGTGCCCCGTTCCTGTTCGTTAAGAAGAAGGACAGTAGCATGCGGATGTGCATTGACTACCGTGAATTGAATAAGCTCACTGTCATAAATCGGTACCCTCTTCCGAGAATCGACGACTTATTTGATCAGCTCCAAGGAGCTAGTTGGTTCTCTTAGATCGACCTTAGATCCGGGTATCATCAGTTGAAAATTCGGGAGGAAGACATTCCTAAGACCGCCTTCGACACTCGTTATGGGCATTATGAGTTCCTCGTGATGTCTTTCGGTTTGACCAATATGAACCTGGTGTGTAAGCCGATGCTCGACCGTTCAGTTATTGTATTCATCGACGACATTCTGGTATATTCTAAAAGCTAATCCGATCACGCCGGTCATCTCACGGAAGTTTTGGAAGCTCTGCGAAAGAACAAGTTGTATGGGAAGTTTTCTAAGTGATCTTTCTGGTTGCGCGAGGTTCAGTTCTTAGGTCATGTTATTAACCCGAGTGGTATTTTGGTTGACCCTGCAAAGGTGGAAGCCGTGAATGAATGGGAATCTCCTAAGTCTCCATCTGAAATCCGTAGTTTTCTGGGTTTGGCGGGGTATTACCGCCGCTTTATTCCCGAATTTTCAAAAATTGCTTCTTCACTGATCAAGTTGACTAAGAAGAGTGTTAAGTTCGTTTGGGGTACTGAGCAGGAGGAGGCTTTTCTTGAGTTGAAGAACAGGTTGACGCATGCCCCGATTTTAGCTTTACCCGATGGCACCGATGATCTGATAGTGTATTCTGACGCCTCTTATCAGGGGCTTGGGTGTGTTTTGATGCAGCGAGGTCGAGTCATCGCTTATGCCTCACGGAAGTTGAAGCCTCATGAGGAGAATTATCCTACCCACGATTTGGAGCTGGCGGCGGTGGTGTTTGCGCTTAAGTTGTGGAGACATTATTTGTACGGTGTTCCTTGCGTTATCTATACCGATCATAAGAGCTTAAAGTATTTCTTCGAGCAAAAGGAACTGAATATGCGTCAGCATCGATGGTTGGAGTTGATTAAGGACTTCGATCTGGAGATTATGTACCATCCGGATAAGGCTAACGTGGTAGCTGACGCGTTAAGCCGGAAGGAGAGACCAAAACCTATTCGTGTGAAATCCTATCAACTTATTCTCAAACCTGACATTTTGAAACAAATAGCCAACATCCAGAATGAAGCATTACAGGTGGAACGGATTATGTCATAACGTATTTGAGGTCAGGAAAAGTTGTTGGAAGTCGTCGGCGATGGGGTAAAGTATAAGGATGGGCGTTTATGGGTACCGAGGTATAGGGGATTCAGGGGTAAAATTTTAGATGAAGAGCACAAGTCGCGCTATTCCATTCATCCGGGCACGACCAAGATGTACCAAGACCTGAAGAAGAATTATTGGTGGCCTGCGATGAAGTTTAAGGTGGCTCAGTCTATGAGTAAGTGTTTGACGTGTCTACAAGTTAAGGCCGAGCATCAAAAGCCGTTTGGGAAACTTCAGCTGTTGGAAATACCTTAGTGGAAATGGGAACATCTCACGATGGATTTTGTGACTAAACTGCCTCGTACTCCTAGGGGTAATTATGACACCATTTGGGTAATCGTCGATAGACTAACTAAGAGCGCTCATTTCTTGCCGATTTGAGAGACCTTTAATTCTGAGCAGTTGGCCGATGTGTTTATTCGTGAGATCGTTTCTAGGCACGGGGTGCTGGTATCTATTGTTTCGGATAGGGATACGCGTTTTACCTCCAGGTTTTGGAAAAAGTTTCACGAGGAGATAGGAACCAAACTCCTCATCAGTACTGCATATCACCCGCAGACGGATGGTCAGTCCGAGAGGACCATTCAGACTCTTGAGGATATGTTACGGGCATGCGTTATCGATTTTGGTGGTGGTTGGAATCGTCACTTACCATTGGTAGAGTTCTCGTATAATAACAGTTATAACGCCACGATTGGGATGCCACCGTTTGAGATGCTGTATGGGAGGAGGTGTACGACTCCAGTCTGTTGGGGTTCCATTGGTCAGAAGCAGTTGGGTAGTTTGGAGGTAGTCGAGGCTACGACCAAGAAGCTCAATAAGATAAGGGCTTTTATGAAGGCCGCTCAGGATCGTCAAAAGTCTTATGCGGATAAGAGGCGAAGGCCTATTGTGTTTAAGGCTGGGGATCGGGTTATGTTGAAGATTTCCCCTTGTAAGGGTATTATCCGTTTTCGAAAGAGGGGGAAGCTTAGTCCGAGGTTCATAGGTTCGTTCCGTATTTTGTCCCGTGTTGGTGAGGTAGCGTATAGACTGGAGCTGCCCGATGAGCGCACGGGGATTCATCCTATGTTCCACGTGTCCCATCTGAGGAAATGTTTAGCCGATGAGGAGGCCCATGTGCCTCTTGATGATATTGAGCTGGATAGTAAGCTGAACTATGTTGAGGAGCCTATTGCTATACTTGACCGTCAGGAAAGGCGCTTGAGGAATAAGGTGGTTAGACTGGTGAAGGTACAGTGGAGGCACCGTAGGGGTTCCGAGGCTACTTGGGAGTCCGAAGACGAGATGATGAAGCACTACCCGCAGTTGTTCCTGTCGCATCGGGATTCAGGGATGAATCCCTTTGTAAGGGGGTGGACTTGTAACGCCCGCTAATTTATGGGTTTAAAGATTTATTGCATGTAGAGTATGTAGATTTCTTAAGAGTTGTCCAGCATCTTTCGTCGACCAGACCATCTTCTCGGTACGTTAAATTATCCAACCTTTCCTTCCAAGTTACCATATCCCTTAAACTTTGAGGGCTAATGTGTAACACTTATTTTATATCATAAAATAATGAAATACCCTAACCCTAAACCCATTTGCGCAGCCAATCGGACCTGAACCCCCTGGCTATTTTCTTCTGTGCAGCCGTGTTTCAACCGTAAAAACTTCAATTCAAGGTCGGTTTTATGATTCCCCATGTCTTTTACACCTTAATTGACCTTTATATCGCGCGTATTGATCGTTAAACGACTTGTTTTAGGTTAACCGGGTGGCTGTCCAATTGAGCGTTTCCAGGGCTGTTTTGGGTGAGGTTTTTGCACCAAAATCCTGCTAGGTATGTGTGGTACATCATACTAAAAAACCATATTCATTGAAGGTGTTTAGGTCGGTCAATCAATTTTAGTTCGAAAACTAAGGTTTATCGGGTGTAGAATCGTCAATTGTTGATTTTGATGCGTTAATCGATTGAATGACCAACCGAATCAGTTTTTATAGCCCTAGGGGGGTTTAAGGGCTGTGGGAAAATTATTTATTTGGTACTCGGGGCTGATTAGGTTGGTGATTAGTCAATCGAGTCGGTTGTGCGCGAATTGTCATTTAAACATTAAAGTGAGTGTTGTAAAAAGGAACCGTCAACCCTATCCACTCGGGTGACATAATTATGATGTATGAAAAGTTTAAGATGGGAATTTGGATCATTTGGGGCTGATTTGTTTGACAATTGGTTTTAAGATTTATTACGCGCGTATTCGACTCGATTTGCATATCGACGGGTGAGTTGTGCATCATGGTTAGCCCTGACCATGATCGTAGGGTGGATTTGGTTAATTGAAAGGTTTTAGGGGCTGAGGTAAAGTAAATGAGTATGGGTTGGGCCTCGGGTCAAGTTGTTGGGCCTGAGCGGCCCGTTAGACAAGTGTGTTCTTACGGTCTAGTTTAGTAACGTGTTGTGTACAATTTACAGGCCCTTACTTGTGAGTGTGCACTTAGAGATATCCTAGCTCGTTGCCAGTTTTTGGTTGATTTCAGGTGAGTCATGATACCCTTTTTACTCTTTTAAATTTTGGGCTAGCATGCACACCTAAGTGTTTTTCTTACTTGATGAAATGTTTTAAACGATTTTATATAGGCTTGCTAGTATACGGTAGGCCTTGGGATGTTATATATATATACACACATTATTGTTTGGCATATATTTGGCGATGTTGTAGTCGTTTAGACTACTGATGTTGTGTATACCTACTTTGTGTTTGCATGCGTTGATGTTACGTTTTTGGGTTGTACGTTTGCTCGACCCTGATGTTATACGTGGATATTATATATATTTGTTATATATATAGGGATGTACTTGAAAGGATGTTTATACATATATTTTGTATATGTATGTTTAGTCTTCGGTAATGATGACTTAATGGATTCACTCTTTTTATTTTTTTAACTTTTGGTATGACTACCATAATTGTTATTACTGATAGTATCTACTTAAAACTTGAACTCACTCAGCTCAAGTTGACTTTTGGAAGAGGATGCCTTATCGCTTGGACGTGCACGAAGCTACTTGGACGGTGAAGGGCATACGTGGATGGAAGAATGTATTTTGAACAATTTTATTTTAAATAGTTTTATGAATTATATTTAAAATTGGTTTTGGGCAAAATTCCCGGGCTTTGGGGAACTTACTTTACTATTTATGTTTTCCGCTGAATTTACACTCTGAGATGTTTTTTCTAATGGAAGAAACCGTTTTCAAGTTTTAATTATTTTAATAAGTATTTTGTTTGAATGCCAACTATGGGGCTCCCGGGGTTTGAGGCCTTACACACTCAATATCGTTCCTCTTTGAATAGGTACCAAACCTCTCTTAGAGTTCTCCATCTTGAACCTCTTCAAGATTTTGTCAATGTATGTACTTTGGTTTAAACCTATCAACCGCCTTGATCTATCGCTATAGATTTTTATTCCCAAGATATAGGCGGCGTCACCAAGATCTTTTATGGAAAAACAACTTCTAAGCCAGGTTTTTACGCCTTCCATGGTTGGAATGTCATTCCCAAATATTAGTATGTCATCAACATACAATACTAAGAAAGTGATGATTCTCCCACTACCTTTCTTATACACACAAGCTTCATCAGCGTTCTTGATGAATCCAAATTTCTTAACTTCTTTATCAAAATGGTGATTCCAACTTCTAGACGCTTGTTTTAATCCATAGATTGATTTCTTTAACTTGCATACTTTGTTAAGATGTTGTGGATCAACAAAACCTTCGGGCTGAACCATATAGACATCTCCTTCAAGATGTCCATTTAGAAAAGCGGTTTTGACATCCATTTGCCAAATCTCATAGTCATAATATGCGGCTATGGCAAATAATATCCTAATCGACTTTAGCATTGCCACGGGAGAGAAGGTCTCATCATAATCAACCCATTGACTTTGAGTAAAACCTTTTGCTACAAGTCTTGCTTTATAAGTGTCCAAGTTTCCATGCATATTGGTTTTCTTCTTGAAAAACCACTTACTTCCAACCGGTTTGGAATTAAGAGGTGGTATAACCAAATCCCATACTTGGTTCTCATGCATGGATTGCATCTCAACGTTCGTGGCTTCAAGCCATTTGTCACAATCGGATTATGACATTGCATCACGGTATGTGGTGGGTTCGTTCGAATCTACCACATAGCATCCATCCATGAAAATCCATATCTTTCGGGTGGATGACTAACTCTACCAGATTTGTGAACGTTTTGTGTGTCTTGATCAACCATTTGATCATTCTCAACAACCTATTGATGATTGCTAGTATCAACCAAACGTGTATCGGCTTGTGGTTCTCGATCCTTCTCGAGTTCCACAGTTCTACTAGTACATCCATAAGGAACTTAGTTTCCAAGAACTCGGCCTTGCAAGCAATGAACACCTTTTGATCGGTTGGGTTGTAGAAATAATATCCCATAGAGTCTTTGGGATATCATACAAAGATACACTTAGTGGATTGACTTTCAAGTTTGTTTTGGGTGTTATTCAGCCTCACAACCCCATGCCTTTAAATATGATAACGATGGAACCCTTCCATTCCATATTTCAAAAGGTGTCTTGTCCACTTTCTTGGTTGGGGTCATATTTAGAATACGAGCATCATAGATCGAATCATATCCAATAGAGTTCGATTCCTCCTCTCGGACACACAATTATGTTGTGGTGTTCCGGGTGGAATAAGTTGTGAAATGATCCCACAACTCCTAAGATGATCTTGGAAGGCATCACTAAGGTATTCACCTCCTATATCCGAACTACTTTGTTGGTTTTATTGAGTTGATTTTGTACTTCATTTTGGAAGACTTTGAACATTTCAAAAACTTCATCTTTGTGTCATAACAAGTACACATACCCATAACGACTATAATCATCAATAAAGGTAATGAAGTATCTTTCACCATTCCTTGTCATTGCCTTAAAAGTACCACATACATCTGAATGTATGATACCTAATAAGTCTTTTTCCCTTTCGTTTGTTCCACAAAAGGGTTCTTCGGTCATCTTTCCTAGTAAACAAGACTCACATTTATCAAATGAATCATCTTCATTTGATTCCAAAAGACCATTCTTTTGAAGTGTATGTATGTGTAAGACCTCGAATGCCAGGAATCCTACAGTTGGTAATCATATCCAAAATTCACAGAAATTTAAAACCAAAGCAATTTGTTTTATTAAAAACCAGTCAGAGTAATAAACAACGGAAATTAATAAGTTCAAAAACCCCAAAATCAGGGACATGCGCCCAAAATCAAAGATAACTAAATTGTTTGTTTTATTTGAAGTCCTCGACCAGAAATACCTTCAACCGTCCGAGTAGTCTCCAGCACGTCCAAGCAGTAACCTCCAATCCATAACCTGAAAGTCAAACTAACATACACACAAAGTCAACTTGAGCTGAGTGAGTTCATGTTTTTTGTAAGTGACATCCACAAATCAATTTAAATTAATAAATATAAAAATGTTGGGGAAAATCATAGGTAAATAAATAAATAATTTTCCTTGGTCAAATCATAAGTAAATAAAATAATTTTCCTTGGTCAAGTCATAAGTAAATAAATAAACAAATAATTCTTCTTGGTCAAACACGCAACACGAGCCTCCTCACCTAGGGTTTTCCCCAATTAATATATTTGACCCGGTCGCAGTTTAACAAAACAAAAATCACGTAACACGAGCCTCCTCACCCCGAGTCTTCCTCGAGTAATATATTTGAGTCGGTCACTGTTTAACAAAATAAAATCACTCAACACGAGCCTCCTCACCTCGGGTCATCTCCAAGTAATATATTTGACTCAGTCACGGTTTAACATACCTAAACACGTGATACGGGCCTCCTCACCCCGAGTCTTCCCCAAGTAATATATTTGACCCGATCACGGTTTAGCAAGACGGCGGGCCTCCTCACCCCAAGTCACGAGACACGAAGTCAAGGACTCAAGTAATATATTTAACCCGCCGGGACATAAACATACAACACGGGCTTCTTGACCCCGGGTCTTCCCCAAGTAATATATTTGACCCGGTCATAGTTTATCACAACATACACATCCAAATACACACTTACAAACACCTTAATCGATTATACAACCAAACAATATCATCACGTGTAATCCATAAATAATGGATACTCTAGGAATTAATACTAGACCTAATAATATCTTCGAGCCTAGACCATAAGTAATATATATAACCTTAAGGAATATATGACCATAAACGAGTCTAAAATATCCTAAGGTTTAGAATATAAATCACACATGGTTTCATAAATGTACAAATACGGATAAGACTATGCAATACAATCCAAATAGTTTAAACGAGTAAAATCGGGTAAAATCGTAATAGGGTGTGTATGCTAGCCCAAAACGTAAAAAGATTTAAAAGGGCCATCATGAAACTCACCTGACACGTGGCACACAAATAGCAACGAGCTAGAGAAGCCTTAAGTACTGCCACAATTCAAACGCCTGTCGGATTACACACAATGATTACATATGGAACTTCACCGACTCGCTTACCCTACGAGGCGTTCTAACAAGATTTGATGGACCTAAATCCCCAACCATACTAATACCATTTACATCATCCCGGAGGCCATGTATTTACCAAAACCACCCTTAGTTTATTCCGGGGACAAAGGATTTCCAAACTATACCCGAAAGTTGTTAATTGTATCGAATGCGCGCGTTAACGAGTAGTTTATGCACTTAGCAACCAACTCAGCCCCGTGTGGACCAAAATTAGTATAATTACAGCCAACAAGTCCACACGACACTACACGAGTTTAATGGGTCAGTAATTCGCATGAACAACGCACAAGCAACCAATTAAACACGAATTTGGTTTGTACCTGCCCGTTTAAGCAACCGACAACCAATTCAGCCCCATTAACATAAAAATTAAATTTTTCACAACCCGGATAACATACCTAGGCTTCAAAATCTGAATTGGTTGTTAATACCCTCAAACAAAGCGCTAAACGCAACAATTAAAAATCTAGACAACCGAAATCCTAGTTTTCAATCTATCGACAATTGATCAATCAAACGAGCTTCATAGCTCACGATACTAAAGCATAATACATATGACATACCTAGGAAGATGACGGAGCAAAACCCCACTTTAAACAGCCCCGACAAGAACACAATTGGACAGCCACCGGTTAAGCCTAAAACGAATGTATCAATCAATAACGAGTCTAAAATGAAGATTTTAGCATGCAAAGATGTATTTTATTACATACGAAAATCATAGAAATAAATTATGAAATATTTACCTGAGTTGAATAAATGTCTCAGGTTTATAAAATTATTTTTATTATATTTTTCTAGTGCACGCAAAAATCATAAAAAATTCATCCAACCCAAAAAGGTACGTATAGCTATTTCAGTGCGCAAGAAAATGGTTTTATTTGTTTAAAAATCATTACCAAACAAAATTAAACGATTCCAATTTAGTTGTAATCCTAACTCAAAATATGAATTTTCAGAAGTGGAATCAATCAATTTGGACTTTTCAGAAAAGAGTTATGATGTCGGGAAGGCAGACCAGAATCTGACTCCCCCATCAGCTTTGACACGCGTTTTTATAAAATAATAAAATTCATTCAATTCTAGTCCAAAAATTTAAAATTATACCTTTCTGGAAACTAGACTCAAAGTAGAACATCATGGAAACAAGAATCGATCAAAAACAATCAATTTTCATCAAGTTATAGACCAAACAATAAACGAGTACGAATCTGCCAGCAACTGTTAACAACAAAACTAAAACCTTAACATGTTTATGACATTCCTAGGGTTCAATAAAAGGTTTTTAATGGTGAAAAAGACCATCCTTGATGTAATACTAACCTCGAATTAAAGTTTTGAACCATGGAATGACTGGAACAATAAAGAAAAACGATGGTAGGGCTGCTCTCTCTTGCTGCGATCATGCATAGGAGGGAGGGAGACAAGGTTAGGGTTTATTATATAAAAATGTTACACCTAGGCCCTCAAACTTGTAAAACGTAATATTTTGGACCGAAAGTTAATTAATATGACTTACAAGAATGACTAAGAGGTCCCTAAAGAATTCCAGATCGATCCCGAGAGTATAAAAACTCTACAACGTGCATGCCGTTAAACGAAAATTAGCGGGTGCTACTTACTAATCTAATCACTTTAAGTTATAAGAGGGATGTTTTGAGCAAAAGGATGGATAAACGGACTTTTAAAACGTATTACAAGGCTCTAAATTAGAAAGATGAAACCCCGTCTTTTAAACAAACATTTATGAACGACCAAGCCGATTAAAGAAATTTACGGGCGTTACAGTATGCGATCGTTGTTTATGTGACCAAGGAAACAATGCCAAAGATAAGTCTTACTCAAATCTGTTTTGAGTTTCTTGGTGCCTGATTGGTACAACGTGTTATCAAAAGATGTGTTGTCATTAACTAATTCATAAATGCCATTCGACGGCATTGCTTTAAAATAAAAGACATCATTTATAAAAACACAAATACAATTATCCACAAATTTTAAATCATAACCATATTGTCTTAAAAGAGAAACGGAGATAATATTCCTTGTTAAACTAGGAGCATACAAAATATTATTCAAAATAACTTCCAAACCATTTCGAAGCATCAAAATTTAGTGCCCTCGGGCTTCGACATCAACCTTTTCCGTTGCCCATGAAGAGACGAATTACGTTCGAGAAGGTAAATTATTATGAGAATGTAGATCATAATATGTTGAGCGTTTCACATATTTGTGATAAAAAGTGCATTACCATCTTCACTGATAAGGAGTGTGTAATCCTTCAGCCGGGATACACTATTCCTGAAAATATGGTTGTCATGCGATCTCCCAGATCAAATGATATTTATGTCCTCTACATGAGTACTAATGTAATAGTTTCACCTTCTGAAACTTGTTTTGTCTCCAAAGCGACAGAGAAAGACTCGATTTTATGGCACCGACGCATGGGACACATCCACATTCATAAATGAAACATCGGATTGCAAATGATCTTGTGGATGGTGTATCCCTGAAACATTTCAGATTATATGACCACTACGTTGCTTGCAAGAAGGGGAAGCAGAAGAAGAAGTCACACCCAAGCAAATTGATTAACTCAATTGAAACTCCACTAGAACGACTTCACATGGATTTATTTGGTCCAGTGAATCGGGCTAGTATAGTGTGTGATTACAATTGTTTAGTTGTTACAAACGACTTTTCTCGGTTCTCAAGGGTGTTATTTATGCAGTGTAAAGATCAGACACCGGTTTTGATTCAGAACCTTATCACTAAGATTGAATCGCTTTACAAATTGAAAGTGAGACGAATTCGAAGTGACAACAGTACTAAATTCAAAAACAATTTGTTGGACTTCTTCTGTATTCAACGTGGAATATATAGGGAGTTCAGTGCAGGTATGTTCCTCAACAAAACGGTGTGTCTGAAAGGAAGAACCGAACGTTGACCGAAGCAGCTAGGACAATGCTAGCAGATTCTAAGCTTCATGTTCAATTCTAGAACGAGGCTGTGAATACTGCTTACTACACCCTTAATCGTGTCCTAACGGTTCACAGTTAAGAAGTTCAAAAGACCAGTTATGAACTTCTTAGTAATCGTAAGCCAAAATTAAATTATTTGGAACCTTTCGGGTGTCCATGTATGGTTTTGAAGAAAGACGCCGGGAAATTTGACGAGAAAGCGTTTGAAGGATATTTTCTTGGGTATAACTCACCCAAGAAGCGGATCTTCAATTTTTCTTCGGGGTGTGTAGAAGAGTGGCACCACGTTGACTGTCAAAGCTACACTACACCTCCAACCGGAAAAGGACCTGATTGGATGTTTGATTATGAAGCGTTATTTAACTAGTTCACACCGTCAGTTGAAGAAAAATCTGAAGACTTGGTTCGTGCTTATTTGGAAGATCAATGTATTCCAAAGCCAAGTTCTTCTACACATGATGTGAACGAGATACCTAATTTATCGAAAACATCAAATGATGTTTCTGAATCATCCGACGAAGCTAAATTCGTAGAGTCATCTTTAGTTCTTTTGGATGAAGCTCATGACGTTCCCGAGCCAATTCAAACTAAAGCTGATTCACTGACTGTCTCTTTAGACACAACCAAGGAAAATATCACCAATCTCGGTGAAAATGTATCTGTTCCTGCGAATCCTTCCTTAAGGATTCACACGAATCATCCACAGGAACAGATCATCGGCAATGTAAGTGTCGGTGTTAGAACTCAACACCAACTGGCTAATGTATGTGATGAAGTGGTTGATTCTAATGTATCTCCTACAAAAGACTCCGTGATGTGTACTTATGCGGATATGCATGCCACGGGTATTCTGAATATTGCACGATACCCCAGTTTCTTATCTCAGATTGAACCGACGAGTGTCACGATGGCACCTAAGGAATCATCTTGGGTAGATGCTATGCAGGAGGAGCTGCAACAGTTTGTAAGACTGGCTGTATGGGACCTAAACAAGAAACCCGACAGAGTAAAACGGGCGATACTGACAAAATGGGTATATAAGTGCAAAAAGGACAATCACGGGGTGATCATGCACAACAAGGCACAATTGGTCGTTCTTGGGCATAATCAGCAGGAAGGCATAGATTACACTGAAGTGTACGTTCCAATGGCACCACTGGAGGTGATACGCATTTTCTTCGCCTATGCAACGTATAAGAACTTCAAAGTATATCAAATGGATGTTAAGTATGCATTTTTGAACGGGGAAATTCACAAGGAAGTATACATGAAACAGCCTCCCGGCTTTGAAGATCCTGACTATCCAGAGCGAGTTTACCGATTAAACTAAGTTATCTATGGTTTACACCAGGCCCCGAGAGCCTGGTACAGCTCGCTTACTGACCATCTCATCGATAGTGGCTTCAAACGGGGTACTGTAGATTATACGCTTTACTAAAAGAATGTTGGTGATGATCTGCTCCTTGTCCAGATATATGTTGATGATATCATCTTCGGCTCAACAAAAGACAGACTATACAAGGAATTCGAGACTACTATGCAGAAAACTTTTGAAATGAGTTCGATGGGATAGATGAGTTTCTTTTTGGGGCTGCAGGTTCACCAGTCTCAGACTGGGATCTTTATCCATCATACTAAATATGTGAACGATGTCTTGAGCCGATTCAAGATATCTACCGGAAAAATCCCATCTACACCTCTTCCCGTGGGTCATAATTTATCACTGGACGAATTAGCGGACACCGTTGATCCGACCCTATATCGAGCTATGATTGGTTTATTGATTTATTTGACTGCGTCTCGACCTGACATTATGTTTGTTATTTGCTTGTGTTCCAGGTAACAACCAAGTCCACGAGTGATGCATCTGGCGGTGGTTAAGCGAATCTTAAACTATCTGAGGGGAAATCCTGACATCGGGTAGTGGTACCCCAAAGACGATAGTTTTGATTTAACTGCTTACACCGATTCTGACTACGGGGGTTGCAAGATCAACTTTATGTCAACAACGGCAGGTTATCAATTCTTTGGAAACTAGCTTGTTTCCTAGCAGTGTAAGAAGCAGACAACGGTCTCTACTTCAATAGCCGAAGCGGAGTATGTGGCGGCCTTGAGTTGTTGTTCACAAGTACTCTGGATCCAGCAGCATCTGCGGGATTACGGTTTGAAGTTTCATACTACTCCAATTTATATTGATAATTCGGCCGCTATATCTATCACCAAAAACCCGGTTCAACGTTCAAAAACGAAACATATTGAAATCTATTATCGCTTTATACGTGATTGTTTTGAAAAAAATTAGTTGATATTGAAAAAATTCATCCAGATTTTCAAAAGACTGACCTTTATACGAAAGCTTTTGATAAAACGTGATTTCAATATCTGTTTGGTATAAATGGTTTAAAATCTTTGAAAGATGTTCAAAAGATCGGTTAGATCACTTTTATTTTCTTTTTCGTGTTTTTATTTTTTATTTGTAGGATTTTAAGAGGAGAAAATGGAAAATACTAAAAGGATTGTGATTTATGTTTGTACAGAAAAATTTTCAAAATCCAAAACATTCAAATATTAAAAATTCAAGATTTGTAGGATTTCGACGGTGTTTCAGGGTTTAATTGATGAAACAGTTAACGGACTTGAACTGCATATAAAATGGATCAATTACTTGAGATTCTTGATAGTTTATTGATGTTTATTCATTCGTTAATGTATTAAAATAATTTACGACTTAGATGATTAGGGTTAATTGAAGAATGAACTCAAAATGGTTTAAGGTTTAGATGATGCTCTAACATCTTTGACTTTTCAGGTCTTGGTTAACTTTGACCTTGACTATCGATTGTCAAAATTAACTTATTAAATCATATTCATTAATGTATAACGAATAACCTGGTCATTCGCTAGTTTAGCGAATGTGGTTATTCGTTTGGATAACGAATGAATCATTTTTAGTCAGTAATAACGAATAGGTGAGTCATTCGTTTAGGTAACGAATGGATTATAAAACGTATAGGCTTATTCGTTAGATAACGAATAGCTTGTTATTCATTGAAGTATTATCGTACGAATGAGGTCATTCGTGTGGTTTAATCTAACGAATGGGTGGTCATTCGTTAATCAGAAAAAATTATTTTTTATTATTTTAATACTAATGTTTTCGTTTTTAACAGTATGGCTGACGAGAACGTGCTCAATCCCGTACCTGAGCAACAACCAGGAGGAGAAGTTTAAGTTGAAGTTCAACAAGCCGAAAAAGAAGAAGAAGCACCTGTACTTTTACCGTGGGAAAAGAAACATAACATATGTGCATTCTTACAGGATAACTTCGAGGGAACTCTGATGTATGATGGCATGATCAACTTCTTGATGCGATCAAGGATTTACAAGGAGATATCCACAGATACTTTGATTTACCAGAGTATTATCCGGGCGTTCTGGGATACTGCTCGATTTGATGAAAGGGAAAACCAGATCGAGGCTATTATTCAGGACAAGAGAGTTGTTGTGGATGTTGGGGTTATTAGAGATGTTTTGGGGTTTCAAGACACTATTGGTGGCCAATGTGAGTTTGATCGTGGGTTGATACGTGGTTTGTTTAGATGGATCAGGTATAAGGGGAGTTTGGATCGTTTGTACAACAGGGCAAACTTGTGAGAGCAGTACAAGTGCTTATTACATGTTCTTATTCATTGCCTTGGAGGACGAAAGGGAGGATACGACGAATGCCATGTGATGTTGCAATCGGCTTTCATTACTTTGGTGCTTAATAAACCATTCAACTTCTCTGAATTGGTTTTCTATCATTTGAAGGAGAATTGCATGAGCCAACAAAAATTCTTAATGTATCCGAGGTTCCTTCAGCTGATTATAAATTATTTGCAGCCTAACTTATTCAAAGACCCGACGAATCTTGCGGATTTGATAAAATTGGAGCATATGAATGTGGAGACTATTAGGCATTTACGTACGTACCGGAACCAGAGTTTACAAGATCGGCCGAGGTACAAGAGATTGATTGGTCATCTTGCCAATATTGATTACGAGGCCCCACCTAATGATCGTTGGGCTCACGATGATTCCAATTCTGAGGGTGAAGGTGGTGATGGTGGTGCGGGTGGTGATGATGGTGGTCAAAGTATTCTCTTTGAACATCTGTAAGTGTACTAACATATTCGGCGTCAAAGTATTCGTCGTTAACGTATTCAACATTAAAGTATTCGTAGTTAAAAGTAATGACGTTAATGTATTCGTCACTAATGTATTCATCATTAACGTATTGGACGTTAACGTATTCGAAGCTAAAGTATTGGAAGTTAAAGTATTCGGTAGCTAGGGAAAAGGGGGAGTCTGTGTGACATTTGAGCCAAAACAAGGTACACCTCAGTATGTATTTACCGATTAAGCAAATAAATGCTTTTTGCGTAACAAACGAACGATTAACCGAACGGGTTGGGTTATGACCCAGATATTCCGGGGGGCCATCTATAAGTGATACACGTTTAATATAAAAATATTGGTAATATGGCCTTAGTTCGATAGCAAACAAGTTAAACGAAAACATACTCGTTTAACTACCCGCTATAGATTTAAACGAGAAAGACAGTTACAAACCAAGCATTGTATCATCCGTTAAGCCAAAAAAGACTTACCAAACACTTATTTAAAATATTTTAAGCGATCCGTGAAAATATTTTTGATTTTTACAAACATATAGTATGTTTTTATAATTTTACACAAAACTAGCCGAAAAACACTAGTTTTCGCACTGTTTAACGCACCCGATAAGTTTTCACGCCAAAAACCGAACCCGAAATAAATTTGGGGTCAATATTTCACGTAAGGGCACGAGAAACGAGACAAATGAACAAGAGGGGGGGCCATGGACCCCACCTTTGGGGCGGCCGCAATAGGGGAAACCCCCCCCCCCCCCTCAAGGTTTCCTTTAAATATAAAACAAGTTTAAGATATTTTTAACATCATTTTTTGTGGAAAAATCTGGACACCAGCCTGGTTCTCTCAAAACCCAGCAAGAACAAGGTAAAAAACTTCATTTTTGGTTAATTTTTAACTCGTTAAAGCTCGCTTAATCACTTGTAAACATAGTTTGATTACTAAAAACCATTCTTAACCATGTAAAAACTCTAAAAATGGTCCACAAACATGTTTTGATCATACACATGGTAAGGAACCTGGTTTGATAGTTTTTTTTGGCCATAAACACGGATTAGAGGGTTGAAACGGCATTTTTACGGTTCAAAAGTTCGTTTTTGTGCACTAGCCGAAACCCTAAGTCAAGGGCTATTATGTTGATGAAAAATTTCTTGGTTTGTGATATAGGACTTGTATCTAGCCTACATAGGAGCACAAGAGCTTGAAAAGTTTATTAGAAAGGCGGAATCGAACCAAAACCCGCTAAGGTAATGCCGAAACACTCGTTTACGAGCTGTTTAGGTTAAGATTGTGATGTGCATATTATTAGGCCTTGAAATTTAGTAGGGACATCAGGGACCATGTCATTGAGTCCCTGTTCAAATTTGGTAATTTTTCGACCATCCGAAAATATTTGGTGAATTTATTACCGAATTGGGACGTTTAATGGGGAAAAATAGTTAAAATCCTTCAAAAATTATGAAATTTTTCAGGGAACTCAGATTTAATGTATTTTGATCACATATGAATTTTGGAACCATTTGGAGAAGTCTAAGGGTGTTTTGTGCTTATCCGTTCGTGTGAATTTTTATAGCCAAATTTGGGCCGAAAAGAATATTTTGCACGAGCTTTTTACATTCTGGAATTGATACAGGTTGTTTTGGGACATAATTTGAGTATTCAAGAATTTTTTTGGAATTTTTGGAAATTGTTTGGGATAAACGGACGATTTTCAGGCGAAATATAGCTGATAAAATGAATTTTTATAAATTAATAAATCAGTAAATAATTCCAAAAATATTTTTATAAAAATCTACAAATTTTAATTGATAAGTGGCTAAATTTTCATAATTTAATGATTAACGGTAAATTAATTATGCTAATTTGAAGATTAAACAAATTCAGTTTTTATAAAAACTGGCAAGTTCGCTACTAACGAACCTGCGGGAATATCAAAACACCAAGAGTGATCAAAAATCATATTTTTGGATTACTTAAGTAAAAACAAACCTTTCTATGAGAAACCTGGACAATCTGGATAGATTGTGCGCGTTTCTTCTCAAGTCAAACTGAATAAACGGAAACGGGCCCCGTAGCTAATCCGGGACCCCAATATGTGATATTTCTTTATAACTTAATCATTTTATTAACCAACACATTTACCCAAGCTCATTTCCCCATAACTGTTTTCAGAACGCGTAAACGAACAACTTGGCCCAGTTGGGAAAACGGGAATCCGAGCCAAGTTCGGTTTTAAGTATTAGACATTGAACAAGATCACAATCTAAGCCTACTGCCACTTTCTAGGCATTCCAGCTATACCCAGATTAGTTATACAGCCCAGTTTAGTATTGAGATTATAATAATATTAAAATATTAATATTATTATAATATTGATTATAGGAAACCGTGATTGCAAGTTATACAAACCTCGAACCAACATGCTACTGATTATCTACTAAACAGTGAGTTTCATGACCCCATTCTAAACTGTCTTACGAACTTTTAGGGTGAAAAGCATGTTTGATTACGTATACATATCTGAAACTTGTAATGATGTGAATTATCTAAGTGCTAACACACGAAAGTCCCCACGATCACAATGAATAACTTCGAGCCGGTGGCTTGTGAATAGTACTATTGGTTTGACAAACCCAAACGGAATCGGCCTGGTTTCCGTGTCACATAACGCCGTTTGCACATGACCATATTTTATACAAACAGGCTATGTAGTGTTAGACATAGCTACCGGGGCATGTTGTGGGCGGAAAGGGAGCCACAGTGGTTGATTGAGCGTGGGAAATGGATGCACGCAGCACATACAGTCAAGGCTTCACTGTAGCTTAGCATAATTACATCATTTACATACATACATACTTATATCATGATTACAAGTGTTAACTTGTGAATATTCATAACTGTTTTCTTGAAACTCGTGAAACTCACCAACTCCAGTAGTTGACCCGTTTTAAACTGCGTTTCAGGATTACCAAAGTTGGAATAAAGTGATGTCGTGCTATCTACTGTGGAACATGCTCAATGCTATGTGAATAGATGCAAGGTTATTAGTACGAATAGAATAGCCTAATGAACGTATTTCGTTGTAACACCTAGTTTGAACACAAAGATATATCAATGTAATATAATGTAAATTAGTTTGTAATGTTTCTTTATAAACAATGTTGTTGATACCAGAGGTGTCTGTTACATTCCCGTTTTACGCTTCCTCATTGTGCTAGTCGGGGTGTGACAGTCTGCTAGTGAATGATTTATTGTCCGCAACGGATCGAATAGGCTAGGGATAGTTTAGTCTTTACTTTAATGTAAAATGGCTCATTCGCGAAGCATGTTTAGTGAATGAGGTCCATTCGTTAGACTTGCTACTCATTTGTTAAAGTAAGAGCTCATTCGCTATGGATTTAGCTAATTAAGGCTCATTTGTTATTTAAGGTTGCCCATTCGCTATGGAATTTAGCGAATGGGAGCTCATTTCGTTAATGGGATCACTCATTCGTTAGTCATGTTTAATGAATGAGCCTAGGCCTATAAATAGGAAGATCCTGTTCGTTTTGCATAGAGATATGTGCCATATTCATCCTCTAATGTAACGTTACCATGCTGGATTCTCTCCAGGCCTAATGTATCCACATGTAATATATTCAGTTTAATGCACATCAATAAAGTATTGAGCATCCTTTAACGTGTTTACGAATTGATGTATCCTATTGCAACCAGATCTCGGGCTCGCTATAACGTATCATAACGTATTCTCACATATTAATACTTTAAACCGGTTCAGAACTAAGAGGGTTACTAAGAATTTCACTCGAACTCGACTAGGCTGATGCTTGAAACTCATATATGTACATGAACTAGTTTTAACTCATCTAGGCAATCAATACATTTTGAGCTTGTGGTGTTTCTTACAACTTACAATAATTATCATGCATTGTACCTAAATAAGTCTTTCGCAGGTTTAGTGAGAACTCATTCTGATTAAGGACTTGTTTTCAAAACTGCTATTAGTTAATTTTCATACTTATATATGTATACTAGAATAGTGCCCGTGATACACGGGTGGGGTAAAAATACAAAAAAAATAATATAAATAACGATAAACAAAATTTTACGATTCATAAATATCTAAAAACCTCTTTAAATACAACATTGGATAGTGACCCGTGTGATTTAAAGAAATGTTAAGATCATTATATTTAAACGTAATCAAATGTTAACTTATAACATATTAATAGGATATTTAACGAAATTTATTAATGCATCTAGAATATTTCTATAACTTATTTGTTGGGATTTTCAAATATAATTTATTTGCATCTAGGACTTGTTTTCAAAACCGTTATCAGTTAATTTTCATACTTTCTATATATGTATACTAGGATAAAGCCCGTGTGATACACGGGTGGTTTAAAAAATACAAAAAAAAGTTAAATTTAATAATATACATAACAACATACCTTATGAATTAATAAGATATAAATACTGATAAACAAAATTTTACAATTCATAAATCTCTAAAAACCTCTTTAAATACAACATTGGATAGTGACCCGTCACTATAAATAAAAAGCCATTTAGTGGCACACAAAAAGTGTCACAAGAAACCAAAAGAAGTGCCACTAAAGAACCTTTTTGGATTGAGTGACACAAAAAAAGTGCCACTAGAAGTGCTACCACTAAAGCCTTTTAGTTGCACTTTTATCGTCTGCCACTACAAACTTTTGGGCTTTTAGTGGCACTTTTTTTTGTATGCCATTAAAACATTTTGGACTTTTAGTGGCATTGCTTTCCGTGTGCTATTAAAAACATTTTGGACATTTAGTGGCCCTCTTTTCCGCATGTCATTAAAAACATTTTGGACTTTCAGTGCATTTTTTTCCGGATGCCATTAAAAACATTTCGGACTTTTAGTGGCATTTTTTTCTGTAAGTCATTAAAAACATTTTGGACTTTCAGTGGCATTTTTCTCGTATGCCATTAAAAAAATTTTGGACTTTCATTGGTATTTTTATTCGTATGCCATTAAAAAAATTTTGGACTTTCAGTGGCATTTTCTTCCGTATGCCATTAATAACATTTTGAACTTTCAGTGGCAGTTTTATCCGTATGCCACTACAAACTTTTGGGTATTAGTGACACATTTTTATCTGCCACTAAACTTTTGAACTCATAGTGACACTATGTTTGTCTATCAATACAAATTTTTGGGATCTTAGAGGCACCTTTTAACAACATAAAATAAAAATAAAACCATCAAATATAGAAATCATAATATCTTTACAACTTACAAGTTCAATCACATTCTAAGCACACATCAATCACATTCCAAATGCAAATTATATGTCTAATAACTCTCAAGTTAAGTCAAAATATCAATAATATAAAAAGTCAAATAACAAATATTTTAATAAAAACTAAAAACTTCACCACTTGTTAGCCTCTTTCACCATCTTCAATCTTCATGCAGGAACGAGCTGTATTAAAATGCTATATGAAAAGGATGTGAGTAGAGCTGTGGTTAATGATAATTTGGAAGCGGATTTAACTACCAAACAGCTCAGTCATAAACAAATATGTTACTTAAGATACTGATGGCACATGTTTTAATAAATGAAGTTTGTTTTCTGCACCATTAATACAGAGCTCAATCAATAAGCTTTAGAAGTGACCAGAAACAAGATTATTTAGTTATTACCTAAAGGAATAGGCCCATTGAATTGGAAATTGATTCGTGAAACAACATTTCTTTTCCTGAGGCATGAAAGAGCTTTGACAACCCTAATCCAACAAGTCTCGCAGCGTAATGACAATACTCATCATAGTCTTTAATCGTATCAACCTAATCAATAATTAAAACGTTCACTAAACATTTTAACTATCAAAGGGATTTTTTAATTAATATATTTATTTTAAAGAATGCATGCATTGCATTGAGAAAGATATCAAGTAAAGGAAAGATATGCCAGTTTCATTTTGAGAAGATCAGATAATGTATCCTTCAAAGTTGAAGCAATGATAATATATATATATACCTCTTTGAACACAAACTTTGCCATTCCTGCACCCATTTTCATGGTTATATCCTCAATCACCTCCTGATAACTGCACAATTTAGAAGTCTTGTTCATTCAGTTATGTTAATATGCAATTTATCAACTTAAAAGAGTTTACAATTATTAGCATAGTTATATAAAAAGGCAAAACAACCTGTCATTAAGCTCCAGAAAAGCAGTGGAAACATGACAAAATTGGTCCATGAGAATCTTGTATTTGTTTGTACCACCTTTTATCAAGTAAATCATTTATTTATTTATTTAGAGATGTAAAGAAATTAGCAGCAATAGGTTAAGTACTCACATTCAAATTTTCAATCAGTATCATAGATATGGTGATGAAATTCCATCAGAATTGGTATTTTAACCATGGTATCCAGGCTTGTATCATCCTCTGCCCAACCAAAATTATATACTTGATTAAAAAAAAGTCTTTTAGAAAAATAAACATTATTATTCATAGATATTTATAACTGAGCATACAAACAGTGTCTAGGGCACGAAGAACCAGATAGAAAACACATACCTGCATTAAGAGAATCATGACTCCTTTCAGCAATTAATTATAAAATGGAAAAACTTAAATGTTTAACTTTATCAATGAACATATGTGCAGTGACAGATTATTTATGCATGGGATATTGGGATTCTAACTGAAATCAATTTATTTTAAGTGCATCATGTTACCAGATTACTGCCTCCCAACAGCAAGATGTAGCAGACACTTTTGAGTACAAATATAATTATGCAAATGGTTTGAGTCATCAATAGCAATATCAACACCAGCCAATCATCAAGTATAGTAGCTTAATCATTCAAACTCATCCACATCAACTTATAGAATAAAACAACAACCATATCACTTAAACATCAAAATGTTATGTTTCCAACCATCTGATTAGTTCATATATAGCTAAATTTAACAGATATGACCAAAAGATAATCCAAAATCCAGGAAGCTAGTTATTAATCCTGTTATGTTTTTGTGGAAATTAAGGAGATATATCCGCTACTGAATAATTTCAGGCATGTTTTAAGTGCCGGTAACTATATTAAATGAGGGGCGGCAATCCTTAATCGGTATATTCAAATTCTTCCAAAACAATAATATCAAACATGTGCCAAAACAATAAAATGATTGGTTGTTATGCGATAATGTAACGCCCGTAAATTTTCGTTAAAAGGGTTTATGCCTTGCAAAACTTGTATTATAACCGAGACCCGTTCCGGCATCCTAAGGGACCTCTTAGTCATTCTCGAAAGCCATGCTATTCAAATTTTGGCTCAAGACATCACATTTTGCAAGTTTGAGGGCCAAAGTGTAACTTTATATTATGATAACCCTAACTTCCTTGCTCCTTCTTCTTCTGTACGATCGCAGTCAAGAACCAGCCCCACACCTGCATTGTTTTTCTTTTTCCAGCCATTCCCTTGGTGCCAAATTCTAATTCAAGGTTGGTATTATGTAATTGGAGGTCTATTTCATGATAAAACCCTATATTGAACCCATAAACATGTTAGGGTTTGAGTTTTGTTGAAAACAGTTGCTAACAGATTCGTACTAGTTTATTATTTAGTCTGTAACTTGATGAAAATTGATTGTTTTTTATCGATTCTTGTTCCCATGATG
This sequence comes from Bidens hawaiensis, assembly GCF_021521415.1. Lineage (NCBI taxonomy): Eukaryota > Viridiplantae > Streptophyta > Magnoliopsida > Asterales > Asteraceae > Bidens > Bidens hawaiensis. The sequence goes on from NW_027506489.1 coordinate 54,015, forward strand.
TTCTACTTTTAGTCTAGTTTCCAGAAAGGTTTAATTTGTAACTTTTGGACGAGAATTGAATAGTTTTTATGATTTTATAAAATTGTGTGTCAAAGCTGATGCGAGGTGACGGATTCTGGTCTGTCTTCCCGACATCATAACTCTTTTATAACAAGTCCAAATTGGTTGATTCAACTTCTAAAAGTTCATATTTTGAGTTAAGATTACAACCAAATTGGAATCATTTAATTTGGTTTGGTAATGAATTTTAAACAAATAAAACACTTTCGCTGCGCACTGAAATAGCTGCACGTACCTTTCTGTCTTGGAGGAATTTTTATGATTTTTTTGTGCATTGGAAAAATATAAAAAAAATAATTTTAAAAGCCTAAGACATTTATTAAACTCTGGTAAAAATTTCATAATTTATTTTCATGGTTTTTTTATGTAATTAAATGCATCTTCGCATGCTAAAATCTGCATGTTATACTCGTTATTGATCGATAAGTTCGTTTTATGCTTAACCGGTGGATGTTCAATGGTGTTCTTTTCGGGGCTGTTTGAAGTGAGGTTTTGCTCCATCATCTTCCTAGGTATGTCATATGTGTTATACCTTAGTATCGTGGGCTATGAAGCTCATTTGATTGATTAATTGTCAATAGATTGAAAAACTAGGATTTCGTTTGTCTAGTTTGTTGATTGTTGCGCTTAGCGCATTGTTTGAGGGAATTAACAACGAATTCAGATTGTGTAGCCTCGGTATGTTATACGGGCTTTGAAAAACTAAATTTTTATGTTAATGGGCCTGAATTGGTTATCGGTTACTCAAACGGGTCGGGACAACGCGTATTCGCGTTTATTGAATAGTTGGTGCGTCGTGCTAGCGAGTTACCGACCCATTCAACTTGTGTAGCGTCGTGTGGACTTGTTGGCTGTGAATTTATCAAATTGGGTCCACACGGGGCTTAGTTGGATGTTAAGTGCCTAAACAACTCTTAAACGTGCATATTAGTCTCACATAGTGCTTCCGGGGGTAATTTGGGAATTCTTTGTTCTCGGGAGTAACTATGGGTCGTTTTGGTAAATAAAATGCCCCGGGGGCTGTTTTAATCGAACGTGGTGAGGTCGAGGCTTTAGGTAACTTGAACCATGTTAGAACGCCTCATAGGATAAACGAGTCGATTCGGTACCATTAGTAATTATTGTTCGTAATCCGACAGGCTTTTGAGTTGTGGGAGTACTTAAGGGTCCTCTAGCCCGTTGTGATTGTGTGCCTCGTATCAAGTGAGTTCATGATGCCCCTTCTTAGATTTTTTTACGTCTTGGGCTAGCATACACACCATATTACAACTTTACCCGCTTTTACTCGTTTAAACTACTTGGATGGTAAAACATGGCCTTACTGGTTTTTGTGGGTTCATGAAAATATATGCGAATTATATTCTATGCCTTAGGATATTTGAGACTCGCTTATGGTCATATATTCTTTAAGGTTATATATATTACTTATGGCCTAGGCTTAGGGATATCGGCTTACTTGTATCATAGCATGTCTTGAGAAGATATTTATGTATGTATACGCATGTGTTACTTTATGACCATAGGCTTACTTTCATTATGATATATTTTGGAATGATATATGTATATATATATATATATATATACATACGCATGTTTATACATGCGTTACTTTATGGCCAATAATTGGCGATGTTAATTAGTCGTTATCGACTAAGGATGTTTGTGTATGCCTACTTTGTGTTTGCATACGGATGGATGGTGATCTTGTCCGGGCCAAACTATACTACTCAGGTTCTAAAATCCTGTGGTGGGCCCTGGAAAGCCCGTAAGGGGGGAGGCTCGTGTGGCATGATCACCATCGGATGGAAGGTTACATGTTTGGGTTGTACGTGTGCTCGACCCTGATGTTATTACTTGGATGTTACGTGTTTGGGGTTGTACGTGTGCTCGACCCTGATGTTATTACTTGGATGTTACGTGTTTGGGTTGTACGTGTGCTCGACCCTGATGTTATTACTTGGATGTTACGTGTTTGGGTTGTACGTGTGCTCGACCCTGATGTTATTACTTGGATATTACGTGTTTGGGTTGTACGTGTGCTCGACCCTGATGTTATTACTCGGATGTTAAGCATAGGGATATATTTATATAGATATATAAGTATGACTACTTATTGTTTATTATAGCCTAACTGTCCAGATCCCGTTTTTATATTTAAACTTTTGGAATGATTTATTTAAATGTCAATTATTAAAACTTGAACTCACTCGGCTCAAGCTGACTTTGTGCGTATGTTAGTGTAAGTTTCAGGTTTAGAGGAGGATGCTTACCGCTTGGACATGCTCGAGACTACTTGGACGGTTGAACGCATATCTAGTCGGGGATTTCAATAATGAACACTGTTTCTTTTTAACTATTACTAGATATATCTAAAGTTTGATTTGGGCATCATTCCCGGCTTTGGGGAACTTGTTTTAGTACTTGTGATTTTCCGCTGATTATATACTCTGAATATGTTTTAAAATAAAATGATTTGCTTTGTGTAACATCTCGGATTTTCCGTATTTGTTTAAACCGATTCGAGAACGTAATTCGGATCTTTCGAACTATTTAAAACTTGTATTTATTGGTTTTTAACCGATTTGAAAACTTGTATTTATTGGTTTTTAACTTGGTTTAACTTATTTTATAATTTCATAACTTTCAATTATGCCAAATAGCTTTTAACAACCTTTAAAATCGCTTAAAACGGCTAAAAATCGCATTTTCGGGAACTACAGGGACTAGTTTTGCCAATTCTTTCCTATTCTCGATTAAATTAACGGAACTTAAGCTCCAAGATATTTCAAATAATTTTATAAAACATTCAAATTTTGTTTTATTGTTGTCCAAACCAAAATCTTTAAGTTATTATACCCGATTTTGCCATTAATTGATTATTCGGTTTCCTAAAATAGTTATTTCCTACAAAACAAGTCTTAACCTTGAATATTTAAACAAGGCATATCCTAAAACCCTAATATAATCTGGAAATTCAGTCCCCAACTCTAAAAAAATTCGTTCATGATGGTTCATGGCGTTTTCTTCAAGAACTTTCATCTTTTGGTTACTTTCAAGCTTCAAGACCCTTTGACCTCGATTATCTCTTTTTCCATTCATCGTTAGGGTAAGTTGTCTTCTTCAATATTGTAGATTTTTATCTGTAGAATAAAAGCCCTCAATCAATTTTTCCGATTGAGGGAGTCTGGTGGTCAATTGGACTCAAACCCGTGTAAGGGCAAAATAGTCAACAAGTTTGACTACTCATTTTCTCATGCTTCTGGTCAGATTCAATGTTCGGTCCAGAAGACTTTTATTCTCGTAACGAAATTTTAAGGCTACTGACCAAATCCCGACTTCCGACTCGCTGTTCGGATTCTGGTCAGTACCAGCTCACTTAAATCTTAAAACAAACATAACTTGAGTTCTAAACATCCGTTTGGATTGATTCCAGCGGCCACGAGTTCGTTTTTAATTGTGTTATCATATAATAAAATCTTAGATTCGGAATTATATATATCATTTGACATGTAGTGGACGACTTGCTTATTCGTTAGCTCGTTTAATCGCGTTTAGTAATCGCTTAAGGTGATTTTATCATTCCCCTATTTTACAACTTTGCTAAACGTTTTGGGGACATATGCGTACATATCCGTATTTCATACTATATATATATTCAAACAAATGCATACGTGTTATTGTGAGTGATTTAATCAAACATACGTGCTACTTGCTTACTTGTGTTACCATTCAATCATTCGTATATTGGGATTACTATTCAATCAATCATATAGCGGGTGTTCTTGCTGGTGACCAACGCCCGATTCGCTTGGCAACGGTCTACATACTTTTTGTGGTTTGATTATATTTACCGCATTTATCACGTTTACTTATTTATATTGACATGCAAAACTGGTGATATTCTCACTCAACTTTATGTTGACAAAACTCCATTTTATACGCATATGCAGGTTGATTGTATTGAAGATCAAAGTTTGGACACGTAGACGAGACTTTAGGATATAATCAAGTTAACACTTATTTGGGTTTATATTTGTATGTTTAAATTGTTTATTGTATTTGGTTGTTGTGTGTATAATTGTAATAAAATAATTAATTAGATATTGTCACCTTTACTTTGATAGTATCTTCAAGCTGTGAGCAATCGGATCACGCCCCGACATTTCCGCCTTAGGCTGGGGTGTGGACACTTTGGGTTTAAAATCACATTTTCCCGGTTTTGGAAATTTTGATATTCCTTATTCCGCTGTTTATTACTCTGAACTGATTTTAATAGGGTGAACTTATTTGGGTTTTAAATTTTTGTGAATTTTGGATATGATTACCAACTGTAGGATTCTCGGGATTCGGGGTCTTACAGATAACCTAAGAGCTCAGTCATAAACAAATATCTATAAGCGATAACCTAACAGCTCAGTCATACACAAATCTCTATAAACGATAACCTAACAGCTCAGTCATAAGCAAATCTCTATAAATGACAACCTAATAGCTCAAACATACGCAAATCTCTAGAAACGATAACCTAACAGCTCAATCATATACAAATCTTTATAAACGATAACCTAACAGCTCAGTCATAAGCAAATCTCTATAAATGACAACCTAATAGCTCAAACATACGCAAATCTCTAGAAACGATAACCTAACAGCTCAATCATATACAAATCTTTATAAACGATAACCTAACAGCTCAGTCATAAGCAAATCTCTATAAATGACAACCTAATAGCTCAAACATACGCAAATCTCTAGAAACGATAACCTAACAGCTCAATCATATACAAATCTTTATAAACGATAACCTAACAGCTCAATCATAAACAAATCTCTGTTATACACAAATCGAATAGTCAGATCCGTAACTTGAAACAACAAATCGAGAAATTAAATGAAATCGAACATCAGAACCAGAGGTAAGAAAGTGAATCTAATGAGCAAATACTTGATGAGGATAAGTAATTATATATAGTAATTATACCGGAGGTTTAGAAATCAGAAACGAAATCGAACATTCAGAACCGGAGGTAAGAATCTGATGAGCAATTACTTGATGAGATAAGTGAATCTGAATAGCGGAGGTTTAGAGGTTAACAATTTGTTGATGGAGGTTAAACATATTGCCATAATTTCATAAATCCACATAGCAATTACAAATACTTTTCATAAATGGAGGGAAAATAGAAGATCAGAGAGCACTTACTAGTTTGTTTTTGGTTCTAGAGAGTGAATAATCAACGAATTGGATGAAGAAATTAAACATTCAGTTTTTAGTTGAAGAAGAAAATCGAAGACGAAGATGGAGATAAGATCTAGGGTTGTGAAGATGCAAAAATAAAGATTTGGAAATAAGATCTGAATTCCTTTCTGATTTTGGAAATGCTGGAATGCGAAAACAAGATTGAAGTTCCTGGAAAGATGGCTGAAGTGTGGGATGCTTCAATTATATTGGTATCTGGCAATCTTTTTACTTCTTATCTTTTTACATTTTTGCGTTTTTTTTCCTTTTTTAAGCATAAGTTGCTTATAATAAACTACTATCTTTGTTCCCTGTTTTAGTGCGAATCATTTATTTAATTTTTTTTATTGCCTATTTGTTTTGTTTTGTCTTTGATCTTCTTTTTATAATTGTAGCTTAATTTTTGTTTTTGCGTTTTTTTTTCTTTTCTTATGCACATACTAATTGCAACAGCCAAACAGATATATACTTAGGGGTGTAAACGAGCCGAGTCGAGCCCCAGGCTCGAGCTCAGCTTGTTTGACTTGCAAAGAGCTCGAGCTCAAGCTCGGCTCATTTCAACATCTATTTTCAAGATATATCGTAAAAAATTATACAAATTAGGCTCGCGAGCCGACTTGAGCTCGATAAGTGAAGCTCGGGATCGGGCTCATTTATTAAATGAGCTTACTTTTATGCTCGAGCTCAATTAAGATATGCTCGATAGTGCTTTTGAATGAGTCGATCTCAAGTAGCTCACAAGTAGCTCAGCTCGATTAGGATAGGCTCGATCGAGCTTCATTTCATATATTAATATATATTAAATTAAAAACAAGTGTAGCCCTGCTTGCGGTGCGCACATATGATGTATATATGTGTGAACCCTCGGGTGGGCAAAAGTGAAATTGCACTAATTTTGACGTTATTTTACTAATCTCGTGAAAATAACGTTAAAAGTGACGGACGGTTAATCAGGCATCATGTAGTGGCGTTGATAGCTGAAAGAAAAGGGTACATGCACCGATCAGTTGGTGTCCCGATGATTGAGTGCTATGTGCCTTATGTCCAAGGCTTGATGCAAAACTACTATCGAGCCGGGGGTCTCACCGGAAGCAGCCTCTCTATCCCAATGGGGTAGAGGTAAGGCTGCCTACATCTTACCCTCCTCAGACCCTACCATAGCTTTGCTATTGGTGGGATATACTGAGTACGAAATTAAAAACAAGTGTCTAAATATGTGTTATAAGCAAAGATGGCACACGCAAAGTGTCATTAAAAACCTAAATTAGTGGCACAAAGGCTAAATGTTATTAAAAACGAATGACACTAGGTTTTTAGTGGCACATGCAAAGTGCCACTAAAATCATAAATTAGTGACACTAAAACAAAGTGTCACTAAGCATGTGTTATAAGCAAAGATGGCACACACAAAGTGCCATTAAAAATCTAAATTAGTGGCACAGTGGCTAAATGCCATTAAAAACGAATGACACTAGGTTTTTAGTGGCATATGCAAAGTGCCACTAAAATCATAAATTAGTGGCACTAAAACTAAGTGTCACTAAACATGTGTTATAAGCAAAGATGACACATACTAAGTGCCATTAAAAACCTAAATTAGTGGCATAAAGGCTAAATGCCATTAAAAATGTGTGCCACTAAATGACATTTTTTTTGTAGTGCGTGTGATTAAGAGAAATGTTAAGATCATTATATTTAAACGTAATCAAATTTTAACTTATAACCTATTAATAGGATATTTAACGAAATTTATTAATGCGTCTAGAATAACTTATTTCGTTGGGATTTTCAAATATAACATAATTGATTGGCTTGATAAAATATGAAACCGCTCACATGGTATATACGTGTCATCCTATGTGAAGGTCTTAGAATGATGCCATGTGAAGAAAAATTCATTTTTCTTTAATAATATAGTTAGACGTATAAATTTAAAAAAATATTAAATACAAAAATTGTTCATAAAACCTTCAAATATCTCATTGTACACAACATATATGGTTTTCCCATATTAATTATTCAATGGTATGAAGGATCACTTTAAGGTTTTAAAATGGTATAATAAATCAAGAGTCAAGCCAAGTTTAAGTAAATTTTAACATAAGGCAAATTTTGGGTATTTAGTGTACACACCCTCGAAAAGAGACTTATAATAGTTTAAGTATATGTTAGTTGTTTTACGCAAATTAAAAGGATATTTATTTAACTAATATATTAAAGCAAAACAATTTTGTCCACATGTCCTTCACCTAGGTTGTCCACATAGGCTTTCATGTCATCAACCTTCCATAAATCTAATTTCCACATATTCACAATAAAATTT